>NC_090738.1:5800405-6000405 GCF_036898095.1 Palaemon carinicauda | reverse complement strand
TGGCATTAAAAAAAAGAACAATTATCTGAAATGCCTCTCCTTATATGCTATTATTGACACATCTCTGAATTTTAGTAAGTAGCGTAAAGGGAGTGTTTGATGAGGATGGATGGGGATTTTCTCAGGAGGTACTTCATCCAATTTTGCTCATTTCAGCCAACAGTTTAGACTCTCTGATCTGCAGATATTTTGAAAAAAAAAACTTGGTTGTGAACAGGCAGCTAAAAATCATGTTTGTTGATGCACATCTTTCTATGTCTCAACAAATTTGACAACAGTCAGCAGCTGAAGACCAGACAGGCGATCAATACTCAAAACATGGTAGAATGAAAGAGTTAGAACTTTTCCTTTGGATAAGTTAATTACAAAAATTCTTAAAAAAGCTTTTGCAATATGCTAAGTTTTTGTTCAATTAAATAAGATACAGACTGGATGTGTTTTTCAAAAGTAAATTTGTAATCAAGAATTCCCCTTAGAATTTTAAACGAGATATACGTTATATAATTAGAGAAGAAGAGCGGAATGAGTTCTGGAGTGAATTAACTAGGTGTGTAGAAGGACTGGGTAGAAGGAATTATGTAGTTGTTATGGGTGACTTAAATGCTAGAGTGGGTGCTGGAGAGGTAGAAGGTGTCATTGGGAAATATGGCGTACCAGGTGAAAATGAGAGTGGTGAGAGACTGGTAGATATGTGTGTTGAACAAGAGATGGTAATAAGTGCTAGCTTTTTTAAAAAGAAAGATAAAAATAAGTATACATGGGTAAGAGTGGCAAATGGAAGAGTAGTAGAAAGGGCATTAATGGATTATGTGTTGATAGCTAAAAGAATGTTTGGAAGATTGAAAGACGTGCACGTGTTTAGGGGTATGGCTAACGGTATGTCTGATCATTTTTTGGTGGAAGGAAAATTGGTTGTAGCAAAAGAGTGGGGGAATAGAGTAGGTGGATGTAAAAGGGAGCTAGTGAGGGTTGAAGAGCTAATAAAACCGGGGGTAAAAAGTAAATATCAGGAAAGGTTGAAAATGGCATATGACGAGGTGAGAGTAAGAGAAACTGGTAATTTAGAGGAGGAGTGGAAGTTAGCAAAAGAAAATTTTGTTGGGATTGCAAGTGATGTATGTGGCAAGAAGGTTGTTGGAGGCAGCATGAGGAAGGGCAGTGAATGGTGGAATGAAGGAGTGAAGGTAAAAGTGGAAGAGAAAAAGAGGGCTTTTGAAGAATGGCTGCAGAGTAATAGTATAGAGAAGTATGAAAAATATAGAGAGCAAAAGGTGGAAGTAAAGCGCAAGGTACGTGAGGCAAAGAGGGCAGCTGACCTGAGGTGGGGTCAGGGACTGGATCAGTCATATGAAGAGAATAAGAAGAAGTTTTGGAAAGAAGTGAAGAGAGTAAGGAAGGCCGGCGCAAGAATTGAAGAGACAGTGAAAGATGGAAATGGAAGGTTGTTAAAAGGAGAGGAGGCAAGGAAAAGGTGGGCGGAATATTTTGAAAGTTTGCTGAATGTTGAGGATGATAGGGAGGCAGATATAATTGCGGTTCCAGGTGTTGAGGTGCCAGTGATGGGAGATGAGAATGAGAGAGAGATTACAATAGAGGAAGTGAGGAGAGCACTAGATGAAACGAGAGTAGGAAAAGCATCGGGTATGGATGGTGTGAAAGCTGAGATGTTGAAGGAAGGGGGTGCGACTGTACTTGAATGGTTGGTGAGATTGTTTAATGTGTGTTTTGTGTTGTCAATGGTACCAGTAGATTGGGTCTGTGCATGTATTGTAACACTATATAAGGGTAAGGGAGATGTGCATGAGTGTTGTAATTCAAGAGGTATTAGTTTGTTGAGTGTAGTTGGAAAAGTGTATGGTAGAATACTGATTAATAGGATTAAAGATAAAACAGAGAATGCAATCTTGGAAGTACAGGGTGGTTTTAGAAGAGGTAGGGGTTGTATGAATCAGATTTTTACAGTTAGGCAGATATGCGAGAAATATTTAGCAAAAGGTAAGGAGGTGTATGTTGCGTTTATGGATCTGGAGAAAGCATATGATAGAGTTGATAGGGAAGCAATGTGGAATGTGATGAGGTTATATGGAGTTGGTGGAAGGTTGTTGCAAGCAGTGAAAAGTTTCTACACAGGTAGTAAAGCATGTGTTAGAATAGGAAATGAGGTGAGCGATTGGTTTCCGGTGAGAGTGGGGCTGAGACAGGGATGTGTGATGTCGCCGTGGTTGTTTAACTTGTATGTTGATGGAGTGGTGAGAGAGGTGAATGCTAGAGTGCTTGGACGAGGATTAAAACTGGTAGGCGAGAATGATCATGAATGGGAGGTAAATCAGTTGTTGTTTGCGGATGATACTGTACTGGTAGCAGACACAGAAGAGAAGCTTGACCGACTAGTGACAGAATTTGGAAGGGTGTGTGAGAGAAGGAAGTTGAGAGTTAATGTGGGTAAGAGTAAGGTTATGAGATGTACGAGAAGGGAAGGTGGTGCAAGGTTGAATGTCATGTTGAATGGAGAGTTACTTGAGGAGGTGGATCAGTTTAAGTACTTGGGGTCTGTTGTTGCAGCAAATGGTGGAGTGGAAGCAGATGTACGTCAGAGAGTGAATGAAGGTTGCAAAGTGTTGGGGGCAGTTAAGGGAGTAGTAAAAATAGAGGATTAGGCATGAATGTAAAGAGAGTTCTATATGAGAAAGTGATTGTACCAACTGTGATGTATGGATCGGAGTTGTGGGGAATGAAAGTGATGGAGAGACAGAAATTGAATGTGTTTGAGATGAAGTGTCTGAGGAGTATGGCTGGTGTATCTCGAGTAGATAGGGTTAGGAACGAAGTGGTGAGGGTGAGAACGGGTGTAAGAAATGAGTTAGCGGCTAGAGTGGATATGAATGTGTTGAGGTGGTTTGGCCATGTTGAGAGAATGGAAAATGGCTGTCTGCTAAAGAAGGTGATGAATGCAAGAGTTGATGGGAGAAGTACAAGAGGAAGGCCAAGGTTTGGGTGGATGGATGGTGTGAAGAAAGCTCTGGGTGATAGGAGGATAGATGTGAGAGAGGCAAGAGAGCGTGCTAGAAATAGGAATGAATGGCGAGCGATTGTGACGCAGTTCCGGTAGGCCCTGCTGCTTCCTCCGGTGCCTTAGATGACCGCGGAGGTAGCAGCAGTAGGGGACTCAGCAGTATGAAGCTTCATCCGTGGTGGAAATGTGGGAGGTTGGGCTGTGGCACCCTAGCAGTACCAGCTGAACTCGGCTGAGTCCCTGGTTAGGCTGGAGGAGCGTAGAGAGTAGAGGTCCCCTTTTTGTTTTGTTTCTTGTTGTTGTCGGCTACCCCCCAAAATTGGGGGAAGTGCCTTTGGTATATGTATGTATGTATGTATGTATAATTATAGACATTGTCAATGCAAAGATCAGGATGTTGAAGAGCCACTGTCATTGACCTGCTTACAATCATACTTTGAGTTGTGATAGGTTGCAAGTTCATCCCCTATGATTTGCACCATGCACAAATTTTAGCTTGATCTCTTTTAAGGGAATAATTATTCACAGGTCTAAATTCATGAGATGTAATTGATGTAAGGAAAGTAGTATCATATTCATATGCCATAAGTTTGTTTTCCAGGCCAAATCACATATCATGCACATATAGTATGAAAATCAATAGACTCAGGAATGCAAGATACTGTATTACATTCATATTGTCACAATAGTACCTATCATTGACTACTAATTGCAACATATTACTTAAAAATTCAGTAGAGTAATGATGTTGATAAAAGATCCCCCTTCTGCCATGTGTTGTAGTAAAACAGACCTCTTTTTAAGGGAGATGTATACTGTATATATATTTTTTATTTGTTCTTACATGTCGTCATACAAATTCTTGGCCTTTAATTTGGGAGACTGTTTCAGCACAAGCTGGAATCTGTCATTAAAGTTTGTGATTTTTCCCTTGCAGGTTTGCAAGAAAGTTAACTTTAAAATTTTTTTGACAGAGTCATACACAACAAAGGACGTGAGTATGATGAGTATGGATTCTGCAATACTGCCCCTGAAGAAGGAACACTTCATTCCAAAGCAGCCTACTTGCAGAAACAGTCGTTGGCTCTTGCAAATCAAGTTCAGGTAAATTGACTTCAGAAGGGAGTTATTTCGGATCACACAAAACTGAATCAGTAGACTAGAAAACTTTAAATTAATCAGTCAATAAATCATAAAACTGAATTGTTATGATGTCCCAGCAATTAATCTGGACTTCATTATTCTATTTAGTGCAAACATTTAAAGATTAAAAATATTTTCTTGAAATGCATGCAAAAGTACAGTAGATTATTAGCTTAGTTTAAAAGAACTTTATTGAAATCATTATTTAGCCAGTTTTTTTTTCTCCCCTATAGCCAGTTTTGATAAATAGATGGTATTTAGAAATTTGTTAAAAAAAAAAAAAGCGAGGTCCTCTCTCCCTCCATATTATTGTAGATGAGTTCCTATAGTAAAGTTCCATTATAATATAGGGTATCTTCAAGGCTTTAAATCAAAATATATGACTGGTAATAATAGAAGTTATTTTTAAGAGAGTAAATTTCAGTTTAGGAAGAATGGAAATACTTTAATCATTATTTAAAGTTATTTGGCCATGCCTGAATATCCATCATACATTATCTAGTGAATTGGACTTAAGTCTTTTTATTGTATGCATTGGTCAATTAATTTATTATTTCCTGTTTTGCAGCAAAATGGCAATTCTTGGGAAGAAAGATGGGAAAGTTTCTTGGCTGGGACAAGTGCGAAAGAGCTACCAACTTGCCCTGAACTGAAATATCTTATCCGGGGAGGTATTCCCTACCAATATAAGGTAATTGTTACAATCTCAGTTAATATTTGCTCTTACTGTAACTTGTTAGCTTGTCTTGTCGATAGTGAAATCTTTCTAATTTAGTATACTGTAATATGTTTAGTTTATTTTTATGAAATTGTAAGTACTCCATACATTAGGTTTTTGAAATAACCACCCAATTACCTGTATTAATAATTAAGCAGCAACAGAATTTCATTTAGGAAATATATTGTTTCTCTACTCACCTGATTTTGATATTGCTTTACTTTCAAAGATGCTTAAATGTCAATGCTAACCTCCCCAAAAATTTCCTATTGTTTTGGCCTTATATACATACTCTTACGCTCTTTACAGTGGAGATATATTTTGGTGATAGCTGAAACTAGCGTTAAGCTTTTTGTGATGGAAGAAGGAAGCGATGGTAGACCAACTACCCTGCTCACACCTGCACTGGTAACTCATCTTTTTATTTCGGCTCGTTAGAGTAAAGACATAGTCTTGCTCCCCTTCAAAACCTTTTAAGCAGCTAACAATTAAAAGCAGGTGGCCTAAAGGCATAACCCTTTTTCATTCAGAGTTTATATTTGGAATTCCCTTAGGCGCAGTCTCTGTTGTTTCCCTTAGCGAAGCAATGGCAGGCACCACCGGGAGAGTCTCTCGCATTGCCACATGCAGCATTCCTGCCTCCCCAGGGGCTTTCGGGTTGTTCCGCTAAGGAATGGTCTCTGAGGGTGCTACAGTTAGTTGCAGCATGCTTTGCTTCTGCTCATCTTTGTTCCTGCAGCTCTGGCATAGCAACGATAGCAGTGGCAGACTAGTTCCCCTTGGGGTTTCCACTCGGGGGATCCCTTCAGGGTGAACCCAGAAACGAGCTATGGCTACATTTCATAGTTAGCTCTCGATGCCGAGAAGCTGAGTGCAATGCCCGGAGGTCCGACTCAGGTGGTTATGCCAATTTGCTATTTAGCTACTAAGCAAATTTGGATTACGTGGAAAAAAATGATTCAGGTGGTTATTATGATTGGTTATTTTAGTTACTCAGTAAACTCAGAGCACAGGGAAAATATTAGACTCTGGTGGTTATTTTGATTGGCTATTTAGCTACCCATAGACTCAGAGCACAGTAAAAACAGTAGATTCAGGTGGTTCTTACGATTGTCTATTTATCTATTCAGCAAATTTGCATGAAAGATAAACCGATGACTTTGGTGGTTGTTACAATTGGCTATTTAGCTACTTAGCATACTTGGATCCCACAGAAAACAGTTAGCTATGGTGGTTATTATGATTGTCTATTTAGCTACTCAGCAAACCTGGATCAATCACAGGGAATATAGTTGACTTGGGTGGCTATTACAACTGGCTATTTAGTTACTCAGTAAACTTAGAGCATAGGGAAAATAGTAAACTCTGGTGGTTATTCCGATTGGCTATTTAACTACTCAGCAAACTCGGAGTACAGTACATGGAAAACCATTAACTACGGTGGTTGTTATGTTCGTCTATTCAGCAAATCTGGATGACAGAAAAATCTTCCGACACAGGTGTTGGGCAACTCTCCCGTCTGTGGGGTGAGTTATTCTTCACCAACTGCTGACAGTAGCCTTCTTTCTCACTTGCGGGAAGGAGTGGGAGCTTGTAAAGTAAAATTTTGTTGGGCACTCTTGTGATGAATGTGGTAAGAGGATTGTTGGAGGTAGTATAAGGAAGGGAAGTGAGTGCTGGAATGTGGGAGTAAAGGTGACCGGGAAGAGAAAAGATGATATTTGAAGAATGGCTACAGATTAATACTGTAGTATAGAGAAGTATAAAATAAATAGAGAGAAAAATGTGGAAGTAAATCGGAAAACAGTCGACTGGGGCAAAGATGGTAGCTGACTGAGGGCGAGATCTAGATCAGGGATTGGATAGTTTAGCCTATATGAAGAGAATAAATAGTTTTTGAAAGAAGTGAAGAAGTAAGGGTGAATCGAGGAGCGAAGAGACAGTGAAAGAAGAAAATGGAAGATTGTTGAAAGGAGATGAGGCAAGAAAAAGGTAGGCTGAATATTTTGAAAGGTTGCTGAATTTTGTAGATGACAGGGTACCCAGGGAACCTGACCCATGACTCCAGGGGACAGGCGATTCTGCAACACAGGGTCATGGCCCCAGCCACATGTATTGATCCCGGGGGCCAACATAGAGTCGTACCCCATTACCACCCTACTACCAAGATAGCCGGGGATATCCGAGCCATGCCTCAAGGGGGCCATGATCCTGAAGTGCTGAAAACATGGATCCAATATTGGACAATCCAGCAGGGGTATTTGGAGGGACCTAAGTCCGGCCTGTGGGAGAGGCTGGCTCCCGTGCATTGGCTGGCAACCTGAAGTGCAGACCAGTGTCACTGGGTCATGGCCCAGGCTTATGCATCGGCCATAAGGTGCCGAAACACTGGGAAAACACAAGACAATCTGTCCCCCTGGAAAAGCAGGGAACCCGAACCCTGGCCCTCCTAGTGCCAGTCGGACATCACCAGAACACTTAACACTGGGGACACAGTGACACGCATTTTAGCATGGGCGTCAACAAGGAGACACCGGTATTGGAAAACGTACTTGAAAGTTCTAAGGAGCTAAGCCCGCTAACATAGGTCCAAAGGCTCCTTGCTCCTGCCGCACACTTCCCAGTGAATGAGCCAAGGAATTAAGCTTAGGAGCGCCAGAAGCAGAAGCACCCAATGAGTGGAAGGAAGAAGCAAAATTCTCTTCCTTCCCTTCAAAGCATATGGCTCCCACAGCATGGAGGCCACGACCTACACTCGGCACATGGGAAAAATTGCAAATAATCATTGCCTCGGCAAGAGTACAGAGAGTGTGTGGATATACAGCTGGTTTAATAAAAAAAATTTGATGTAAAGTCCATCCTCCCATGAATGAGTGTCTTAGTTCACATATAACAACCAACAAGCAGCATTTACTTTTTGAAAGAAAAAATAAAAAGAATTTGCTTAAAGACACATCGGTACGACTATACTCGATGCGGCCGAAACATAACAGAAGAGACTTTAACAGTTAAGGGGGCATAGCTCCCTCCTTCGCTCCCAATTGGTGCCTTACTGCTCATTAAACAATTCAACTGATGTCCAGCTTTTGGGCTGAAACATATTCCCTACTTATTATTATTATTATTATTATTATTATTATTATTAATGCTATTATTATTATTATTTACTCAGCTACAGCCCTAGTTGGTAAAGCGCATACTATAAGCCCGGGGGCTCCAATAGGGAAAATAGCCCAGTGAGGAAAGGAAACAAGGAAAAATAAAATATTTTAAGAACAGTAACAACATTTAAATAAAAATTTTCTATATAAACTATAAAAACTTTAACAAAACTAGAGGAAGAGAAATAAAATAGAATAGTGTGCCTGAGTGTACCCTCAAGCAAGAGAACTTTAACCCAAGACAGTGGAAGGCCATGGTACAGAGGCTATGGCACTACCCAAGCCTAGAGAACACCGATTTGATTTTGGAGTGTCCTTCTCTTAGAAGAGCTGTTTACCATAGCTAAAGAGTCATGTAGGAACAGTAATACAGTAGCTTATGGTGCATGGAATAATTTGTATTAATAATATAAGGCTTCATATGATTGGCAGCTTGTACAAGCATACATGGTTTTCCCTATTTTAATTTAATTTAGAATAATTATGACATATTTTTGGCTTCTTTCTTCTCAGGGAAAAGTTTGGCGACTGCTAATCGATGCTCAGGTGGCTCCATTGAAAGCAGCCGTTCCTTCAAATTATTACCAAGATTTATTAGCCAGACGAGCATCAACAGCAACTCTCGACCCTGCAGCCAAGCAGGTGAGTTTAGAGAATTTTCTTTTTAGATGACTGTAACTAGGGACAAACTATTGGAAATTGAAATTTAATGGGTTTCCTTATAGTGGTAGTAATATTAGAATTAATGGTAGTAGTATTAATTGTTGTAATAGTAGTGGTAGTACTAGTACCAGTAGTAGTAGTAGTAGTTGTTATTGATGATTGTGTTTTTGTTAATAATGATCTGGCACAATGGCATGTGTGTGTGTGTGAGAGAGAGAGAGACTCTCTCTCTCTCTCTCTCTCTCTCTCTCTCTCTCTCTCTCTCTCTCTCTCTCTCTCTCTCTCTCTCACACACACACACACACACACACACACACACACACACACACACACACACACACACACACACACACACACACACACACACACACACACACACACACAAAATAGCAAAGTTACTTATTACAAATTTAATTAGGGGTTGTGTAATGGTTAATTACTAAGTTAAAAATCACTACAAATTTTTACTGATATAAAATTATATTTTTCTTTTTGTTATATTATCATCTGCAAAAAATAATGGTTAATTACTAAGTTGAAAATCCTGACAAATTTTTACTAAATATTACTTACAGACAGAGTGGCATTGATTTTACTTTTACTGATATAAAATTATGTTTTTCATTTGCTTATATTATCAATTGCAAAAAAATAATGGTTAATTACTAAGTTTAAAATTGTTACAAATTTTGTATTAAATATTACCTACATCAGTGTCCCTAATTTTACTTTTACTGATATAAAATCACGTTTTTCATTTATTTACATTATCAACCGCAAAAAAAGACAATTTTAGTTTTGTAAAATCAGAAATATATAATTTACTGTAATGTGTTCAAAATTTGTTTTCATTTCCATTAACATTTCAGTAATTAGTAATAAAAGAAAATGCCAATAAGCATATACATAATATTAAACGGTGCTATACTAAAGTTATACATATATTTTACGGACAATTAAGGATGATTCATGAATGAGCCGACGTAAGTAAAGCACTCTTGACTATAAACATCAGCATTTTTGAAGACCTCTTTATATTATAAATTACTATACAATCTGAGCTGCTTTCATTAACCCTTTTACCCCCAAAGGACGTACTGGTACGTTTCACAAAAGCCATCCCTTTACCCCCATGGACGTACCGGTACGTCCATGCAAAAAAATGCTATAAAAATTTATTTTTTCATATTTTTTATAATTTTTTAAGAAAATTCAGGCATTTTCCAAGAGAATGAGACCAACCTGACCTCTCTATGACAAAAATTAAGGCTGTTAGAGCAATTTAAAGAAAATATGCTGCAAAATGTGCTGGGGAAAAAATAACCACTTGAGGGTTAAGGGTTGGAAATTTCCAAAGAGCCTGGGGGTAAAAGGGTTAATATTATGTATTTACAATTCCATATTATAATTGATTATGAAAAGTCAAACTGTCACTCCAACTGAAAAGTCAACAGACAACAAACCCCAAGGTACTGCGGAGTGAACAGTTACGGTAGATAAGAAAAAATTTAAGAGAGAAAGACAATAAACTGCACATGAGTGTACTCTCATCATCTCATGCAGATAACTGGAGTAAAAGGGTAATGGAATACCATAGTGCTGTGGCTATGACACTACCCTATACAATAGTTACATGATTAAAAGCCAGAGTATCACTAAAAAAAAATGAGTCTAAAGCAGTTCATAAAAATAGACATCCTGGGAAATCCCGAGAACCCAGGATTAGATGAAATTATATCCCGGAATCCCGAGGCAAAGACATCTTCCCGAAATGAGAAACACTAACTGTTACTAAGAAGTAATTATGAATGCCACATTGTTCCTATTCTAACAAACCTTCCGTTATGTATGTAAATCATCTTTCAGTGTAGACGGAAGGTAGCCATTAGACTTTACTTACGAGGTGGCAACTTTGCCTAACCGCTTGAGCAGGTAGGCTGGGGTTGGCTATGCTCTCACAGCAGTGAGACACATCACTTTTTCTTTTGGCTCGGCAGAGATCAGACATGTCCTCTCTCTCCCTGACTGTCATTGGACTTTTTGATTTTACTTTCTCTTTTCAGGTTTGCATGTTCTCTTTACGATCACCTTCATACGAACCTGTCCAGGACGTGAGGGTGCTGCATGCGGTACTTTCATATCTTCGTTGGAGACCGACCCGCACTCTCTTTGTCCTTCGTGCAGAGGGCATCTCTGCGAGCACGGTTCGCTATGGTAGAAATTTGGGCAGCACAGGAAGAAGAAGGCGAAGCGCGATCTTTTTTCCTCATGGGCGAGGAAAGCGAGTTCTTCTTCACCCACCCCCAAATGTCTTTCAAAAGCAACTTTGTTCCAACACAGAGACTTACCTCGAACTACTTTCTTAGGAGGTACCTGGAATCTCCTCTCAACCAACCAGAGTTTTGTGTAGTTTACCCTACTTCCGTTTTCTGTGAGGACTACCCCAGGCGGAAGGATACGTGCCCTGAGGCTAGTCCCGAGCCAGGTCGCGTGTTAGCTTGGGTCTCGACCCTCAGTAAGTTCTCTGGTCGTTTCGTGATATCATCTCGACGCTCTCCTTGTCTCAGTGGGATCCTTTGTGTCCCCGACTCTTGTGTCCCGCGTGTTCCCACGTGGCCCGCTATACTTTCCCTTGTGCTCTCGCGTGTTCACTTGTTTTCCCTTGTGCTTTCCCTTGTGTTTTTAAAGCGTTTACTTGCCCTTGTTATCCTAACCCGCTGCATTCCCGTGTCTTGCGGTATTGTGCTAGTACGGTATGGAGCATCACCGCCATTGTCCTGGGCCTAAGGCTGGGAAGTCGTGTGGTGCGTTCTTGTTTAAGACTAAGGTGGACCCGCACTCCCTTTGCTCTTCTTGCAGGGGTAGAGTTTGCTCTCCTTCGGACACGTGTCCGGAGTGTGTCGTGGAGTGAGGTGCAGTGGGTGAAGTTTGGAACGAAGAAGAAGAAGTCATCTCAAAACGTTCGCCCAGGAAGACCAGCATTTCTTTGCCCGCGACGTCTACAGGAGAGAAGTCTGACAGGGTTCCTTCTACATCCCCTACCCAGAGTAGGGGATGAGGTAAGTCCGTTGCAAGGAAGAAACCAATGGTCCTTCCCCAGGAGTCGTGTCTCCAGGATTCTGGGGTTGCTGATCCTTTACAGGCAAGTGGGGGGCCTGAAGGTTTAATTAGTGAGGGTCCGCAAGACGATGCCCTTGTGCTTGGGGGGCACGTCTCTTCGGACGACCCTATGTGGAATAAAGATGTCCCCGTGTCTTCACCAGCTTCTTGGATTTATGTTTCAGGCGCCTCCGCAGCTGAAGGAGCCCCAGGAAAAGAAGATTCGCCGTTGGAAGATCCCCTCAGATGGGGGCCCCCGAGAACTCCCTGTAGGTCACCTTTGAGGGGGGAGGACGGCCTTGGGTCCTAAAATGTTGATCGTCCGACCTCTCTCCCAGCCCCTCAATCGGCGGTTCCCGAAGTCTTCCTTCAGCCTTCGACATCTGGAACCCAGAAAATTGTGAAAACGGACGCGCCCGCCTCTCGGATCTGTTATGAAGAGTCGTCGGAGTCCTTGGAGGCAGGCTCATCGTTGTCGTCGGAGGATGGGGCATGGAGAAGACACCGTCGAAGGAGGGACAGATCCAGGAGACGGCGCTCCCCCTCGAGGTCCCGCTCTAGGTCACGACATGGGAGGAAGCGGTCAAGGTCCCCGAGGAGGAAAGCCAGGAGGAGCAGTTCACCGAAGGAGCAATGGGTCCTCGTTCCCCGCAGTAAGCTCGCGGACTTTACTACTCTCCCGAGCACTGCGGGTTGGCTTCCCGGAGACAGTCCTCCTAGAACGGCCTCCACCAGCCATAGAGTTGACTCTCGCAAAGACCCAAGGGGCTCTTCGGACAGGCGTAAGGCCTCGAAACAGGTGTCTCAACCCGCCCAGCGGAGGGAGTCGCCTTTTCGGACGGGCAGCCTCTTCGAGTTAGCTCAGCCGAGCGATATAGAGGGACGGCTTCCTCCGTCGGGCAAACCCACGGAAGCCTCGCTCCCCTTGAAGAAAGGCAAACGGAGGACGGAGGTTCTCGCTCCCTCCGCAATGCCCATCCTCTGACCACAACCTAGTGCGGAGGCCCCCGTCAGTACGGTTCCTCAACCTCAGACGGAGGGCGCGGACGGCGACACTGAAGCCGCGCCAGCGGAGGACTCCGCTTATAGGAGGGTTATTGGTCTGATTCGACAGCACCACAGGATTGAGGAACCACTTCCTTCCGACGAGGATGCCTGGCGGTCTAGCCTTAATAGGCTAATGGAGGAACCCGTTCAACAGAAGCCCTCCTTAGCCCTACCTGTGGCCAGAGATGTGAGGCTTGGCCGTGCTCACATAGACAAGGTTGTGGCACGAAACGCTGAAGGTTCCAAAGTTCAGAGTTCCTCCAAGTTACTCCAGGGGTTGAAGTCCCAAAGTAATATTATTGGATGGAAGGACAGCCACAAGGAACCAGCAAATTGGAAGACTCCCTAGAAGTTTTAGGTCAGGGGGCTTTGGAGGACAGAGCTTCTTCAGCACCTATCTGTTTTTCTCCATCGGAGGCGACGATGATGGAGGAGATGTCCAAAGATCTTGTCAACGTCGCCTCTTGGTTAGACTGGTGGGCCTCGACACTATTAGGCATCCAGGCTTCCTCCGACCCTGCAGTTCCGTCCAACCAAGCACTGTTGAAGGAACTTATCAGCTCCGAAGGGCGGGCCTTGAAGTTCCTAACGTTTCAGTCTCTAGCGTTATCCTCCAACTGGGTCCTGCGAAGAAGAGACACAGTCTTGAGTAAATTGTCCAGGCGTATGCCGGACAGGGAGGCGAGGACTTTGAGGAACCTTCCTGTGTGGGGTGACGGACTCTTTCCCCTGAAACAGACAGAAGAAGTGGTTGAGAAACTTCTGAAACGGAAGGAAGTGAGCATTCCCAGACCTCATGCCATGAGGAGGCCCACTTACAGAAGGCCACCATCTGATGGACGGTCGACGTCTCGAGCCTCCCCTAACCAGGTGAGGAGAGAGGCCCCAACGTCCCTGTGGTCTCAGCCTCCACAGCCCTCCCGCAGGGGCGCTCCCACAGCCCCAGCCTCCTATAGAACAGCCCACTCAGCTTCCAGGAGAGGACGCTCAGGTCGCTCCTCCAGAAGGAGGTAAGGTGAGAGGCCCCCACTCCTGCCCAAGCCTCAGGTAGGGGGATGCCTCAAACAATTTTGGCAAGCATGGAAGAATCACGGAGCAGAACCCTGGACGGTAACAGTGTTGAAAGAGGGGTACAGGCTTCCGTTCCTGGCAGATCCTCCACCTCTTATCCCAGCAAGTCAGGCGGAGTGGTTAGCCCCCAAGGACCCCTTGAAGAGGGAGGCCTTACAAGAAGAAGTCTCCACTACGTTAACGAAAGGGGCAATGGAAACGGTACTACAACCGGGTCCAGGGTTCTACAGCCGCCTCTTCCTGGTGGAGAAAGCAACGGGAGGTTGGAGACCAGTCATAGATCTGTCGGCCCTCGACAAGTTTGTGTGCAAGACCAGCTTCAAGATGGACACCCCGAAGTCGGTCCTGGAGTCCTTGAGGGAAGGAGACTTCATGATATCCATAGATCTCAAGGACGCTTATTTCTAGATCCCTATTCACCCCTCCAGCAGAAAGTACCTTCGGGTGAAGTGGGATACCCAGGTCTTGCAATTCAAGACTCTTTGCTTCGGCCTGTCAACAGCGCACCAAATTTTCACGAGAATCTTCATGACTGTCTCCGTATGGGCTCACGAATGGGGAATTCGTCTGATTCGCTACCTGGACGACTGGTTGCTCCTTTCTTCCTCAGAGGCAGTTTTGAAGGAGCAAGGCTCGAAGCTACTGCAATTCTGCAAAGTTCTGGGTATCACCATCAACCTGGAGAAGTCGCACTTGTCTCCCTCCACCAGGATGACGTACTGGGGGATGGTTCTAGACTCCCGACTAGTGAGAGTCTTCCCATCAGAGGAAAGGCTGAACAACCTGGACCAGGTCCTCCGTCTCTTCCTATCAGGACAGCCCAGGAAGCTGGTTCCCCAAGGGAGAATGAAACTCAGGACCATCCAATGGAACCTGAAGGGACTCTGTAACCAGGTAGGTTCGCCCTACAAAATAGTTCCTGTTCTTCCAGAGACGAGGCAATCCCTGGAGTGGTGGAGGGACCGAGCAAACACCCTCAAGGGGATGCCCTTCGCAGCGGAGCCCCCGGAGATGCTCCTCTTCACGGACGCCTCCAAGGAAGGATGGGGAGCTCACCTTCTCGGGAAGTCAGCAAGGGGCTCTTGGACGGAGGTGGAAAAGACTCAGCATATCAACGTCCTGGAGATGAGGGCCGTTCAGAAAGCGTGCCTTCAGTTTGTTGGTCTTCTAAGGGGAAACACAGTGGCATTAATGTGCGACAACGCCACAGTAGTAACCTACATAAAGAAGCAAGGCGGTCTAAAATCGAAGGAGTTGTGCGATCTCACGTTGGAGATTCTGGATTGGGCCGAGTCGGAACAAGTCGTAATAACAGCAAGATTCATTCCGGGAAAGAGGAATGTCCTAGCCGACGGACTCATCAGAATGGGCCAGGTGGTGGGGACCGAATGGTCTCTTCACCCAGAAGTAGCAAGACTCATCATCCAAAAGTGGGGTTCGCCGGTGATGGACCTCTTCGCAACCAGACTGAACGCACAACTCCCCGTATTCTGTTCTCCTGTCCCAGACCCAAAGGCGGCATTGGAAGACGCCTTTCAACACAGGTGGGACAATCTCGACGTATATTCCTTCCCTCCCTTCGCATTGATCAGGCAAATGCTCAACAGAGTAAGGACGGCTCACAATCTAAGGATGACTTTGGTAGCGCCTTGGTGGCCGGAGAGGGAATGGTTCGCAGATCTAAAAGAGCTAGCGTGCCTTCCTCCGTGGTCTCTGCCAGACAGACCAGATCTCCTGAGGCAGCCACACTTCCAAAGGTTCCACGACAATCCAGAATCTCTGCGCCTTCACGCGTGGAGGTTATCCAGCGGCTCCTGAGGAAAGGTTATTTGGCAGGAACAGCTGAAAGAATGTCTCGTTATCTGAGGCACTCATTGGCAGCGGTGTACCAGGCAAAATGTTCCACTTTCACGAAATGGTGTGCCTCCAGAAACATCAAGCCCTTAAGAGCCTCGATTCCGGACATTGCAGATTTCCTTGTACACCTCAGGGACATGGTGGGCATGTCAATTCCAGCCTTCAAGGGAGTCCGTGCAGTGTTAGGCCAAGTTTTCCTCCTGAAAGGCATTGATCTGGGTTCTTCTAGGCACATCTCTATGCTCATCAGGAGCTTTGAGCAAACCTGTCCTCCCCATGCCTCCAGGGTGCCGCAATGGGATGTGGCTAGAGTTCTGAAAATGCTGAGTGAGCCACCATTTGAACCTTTGAAGGACATAGTAGATAGAAATCTCACGCTCAAGACGGTCTTCATGTTGGCTTTGGCTTCAGCTAAGAGAGTGGGCGAGATCCATGGTTTGTCCTACGAAGTCTCGCATACAAGAGGTTGGCGTGAGATCTCCTTCAAGTTTGTTCATACGTTTGTGGCTAAAACGCAAAATCCAGCTGTCTGGGATCCAAAATTCGAGGGGTTCACTGTTCCAGCAATTCCTTGGTCAGGTAATCCGGAAGATTTTAAGTTGTGTCCAGTCAGGGCCGTAAGGAAATATCTGGAGAGGACTGCCAGTCTCCGGCCTGGTATCAAGAACCTCTTCGTCTCCACGGGCACGGTGAGAAAGCCGGTCTCTAAGAATACCATCTCCTTTTGGCTTCGACAGGTGATCATCAAGGCCTATAGTAGTGCCGGTCTTCCCTACCAGGTAATCCCAGACCACATGACATTAGGGGTATAAGTACCTCTCTTGCCTTTGAGAGAAACATGGCAGTAGCGCAGATCCTCAGGGCAGGCACCTGGTCGAACCAATCTACGTTCACAGCCCACTACCTCAAGGAATGTTCGAGGAAGTCTCTAGACGGGTTCTCTATTGGGACAGTCATCTCCGCGCTCCAAGCAATTTAACGGCCAAAGCCCCAGGTATAATTGCGGGTATCAAGACCAAAAAGACACAGATTCGTTTTCCCTTTTCCCCTTGTCTTCTCTTTTCTCTTCTTTCCCCGGAGATTTGACCAAGTAGAAACTGCACAAGACATGACTTCACAACTTCGTCACTGAACACAACAGCAAGAAATTTTTTAAGGGTGAGTACTTAGACACTAGTGTGAGCTCTTTGTGTAGTTTTTCCTATGGTTCGTTTTCTGACAACCTTTGGAACCTAGTCTCCTATCTAGGTTCACGGCCGTTCTGCTTAGTTGGGTCTAGGTCAGGTAGACACTCCCACCTCCTAAAGTGTAAGTCTCCTAAGAAAGTAGTTCGAGGTAAGTCTCTGTGTTGGAACAAATCACAAATTTTTAGTAATTTGTATTTTTCTTAACATACTTACCGAGAACTACTTTTGGGTAATGGCCCTCCCTTCCTTCCCCGAGTGCCTTTCTGACCCTTAGTTAATTTTTAACATTCAAGAACTTACTGAGGGTCGAGACCCAAGCTAACACGCGACCTGGCTCGGGACTAGCCTCAGGGCACATATCCTTCCGCCTGGGGTAGTCCTCACAGAAAACAGAAGTAGGGTAAACTACACAAAACTCTGGTTGGTTGAGAGGAGATTCCAGGTACCTCCTAAGAAAGTAGTTCTCGGTAAGTATGTTAGGAAAAATACAAATTACTAAAATTTTGTGATTTTCGCTGGCGCTCTTCCGAGGAACGATCAAGTAGGAGCGCAGACCGACTAACTCCTTGGTAAACACGAGTTATTTGGGGTTTTGTTGCTTCCCCTAGAGGAGCAACTTCACCTCCAGCCGTGGGGAGCCATTCTCCCTTTCAGATCTTTTGCAGGTGTGGTCGTCGTTAGGGATTTCGAGACCCCCCTTCGAAAGAGGAGCTGCTGTGCCTTCTTCTTCAGCGTGCTGCTGGTAAGGACCCTTCTCCGGAGCCGTCGACATCTCACGCTCTGGGACTGTGCAAGGTCCATCTTTCGCCCTCTTCTGGATCTTCTACGTGCGGACAAGGCGATCACTCACATTTGCCTCTCCAACAGCCTCCTGCTTACAACGAAACCTCTTTCCATCCTGGAACCTCGTCGTCCCCCAACTTTCAACCCTTTGTTTCTCCCCACAGGAACCCGCTGGTTGCAGGTGTAGATCTTCCAGGTACCAGCGCTCCTACCACCACCATAGCTAAAGGACGAGCATCGCAATCGCCTTGCCCTTCTGGACCCTCTTCCCATGATTGCCGATCGAGACGATCGGGAGATCTGATGGATCATAGGTCTTCATGATCCGAGCGCTCTTCTTCTAGAAAATGCTCATGCTCTAGAGCTTCGCACTCACAAGACCACAGGTCTCAATGCTCACCTCCGAGACGTTCCTTTGTTATTCTTGCGATCGTGTTCCGCACGATCACGAGCAAAGCCTAGACCTAGGTCCAGACGCTCGTGATCTAGATCACGAAAATGGTGCTCGGACTCGCTAGGACGATGCTTTCGTTTTCGAGGGCAGCCTTCACGTTTGTGAGGTTACCGTTCACAAGAGCGACGTTCACATTCGCAAGGGTACCGCTCATGAGAGCGGCGTTCACATTCGTGAGGCCGACGCTCACGAGAGCGACGTAGGCATTCGCAACGTTCACGCCATTCTCGAACAAGAGCTAGACACGAATATCTCGTTCACGATCACGAACCGCGCGTTCGCAATCAAGGTCTAGACGTTTCATGTCTAGAGGTAGGCGCATGCGCAGTCCATCAGCGAGTAGCTCCTCTACCATACCTTCTTCCAAACAACATCAGACGGACCTGATTATTATTACAATATTGTTATTATTATTATTATTATTATTATTATTACTTGCTAAGCTACAACCCTAGACAGAAAAGCAGGGTGCTATAAGCCCAGGGGCTCCAACAGGGAAAATAGCCCTGTGAGAAAAGGAAACAAGGAAAAATAAGAAGAGTTACATCATCAAAATAAATATTGCCTTTATAAACTATATAAACTTTAACAAAATAAGAGGAAGAAAAATTAAATAGAATAGTGTGCCTGAGTGTACCCTCAAGCAAGAGAACTTTAACCTATGACAGTGGATGACCATGGTACAGAGGCTATGACACTACCCAAGACTAGAGAAGAATAATTTGATTTTGGAGTGTCCTCCTAGAAGAGCTGCTTACCATAGCTAAAGAGTCTCTTCTACCCTTAGCAATAGGAAAGTGGCCACTGAACAATTACAGTGCAGTAACCCCTTGGGTGAAGAAGAATTGTTTGGTAATCTCAGTGTTGTCAGGTATATAAGGACAGAGGAGAATATGTAAAGAATAGGCCAGACTATTAGGTGTATGTGTAGGCAAAGGGAAAATGAACTGTAACCAGAGAGAAGGATCCAATGTAGTACTGTCTGGTCATTCAAAAGACGCCATAACTCTCTAGTGGTAGTATCTCAATGTGTGGCTGATGCCTTGGCCAACCTACTACCTAATGGCGATGCTTGGAAACGCATCCCGCTGTGAAACGTTCTCCAACAAGAGAAGTTCCTTTTCAGAGGCCTCCTCTGGTGACCTTGTCGGAAGTAGGTGCTTCTCTGAGGCAGCAGGAAGGTGTTAGACCTTCCTCTTCCTGTGTGGCTTCTAGTGCTCATGTTGCGAGCACTTCTGCTTGTGAATCGCATTCATTGACCTGTATAACTCGCAATTTTGTTTGTGAATTTCATGATTTCGTGAGTAAATCGATGGCTTCCGCGAGCATTTCATGAGCAGATGTGTCGGAACCGCAAGCAACTTCTTCCACCTTAGTGGATGACCAACATCCTTTCCAAAGGGTTTCAAAGAGCCTCATATTAGGTTCGCTAATGTACCAATTAGTCCGGACTTCCCTTCATATCTGAAGGAACGTGTTCCTCTGCCTCAGAGGTTATCACCTCCATCAACTTGAGCTCCTTCTAGAGTTCACCCCAAAGGACACTCTCCGAGAGAAGTCCAGGGCTTAACTAGAGGATCAGAACTTCCCATATGGGTGAGTACGTTCATCACCACCCTGCTGAAGTCTCTGAACGTGGCTCCTTTTACCGCCACAACCTCCAACTGTTCCAGTTAAGGCAACCCCTAGGATCCCCTTGGAACCCTCGTCGAGTTCGTCAGTTGGGAGTCAAGACTCTAGAAGGAGGTTGACAGCAGACAAGGTACGCAGATCACCTCCACCCCGATCGGGTGCTGAAGCTCCTAAAGAGTCGGACTCTTATATGGTAAAGGAGGTCATTACTAAGAGACAGAAAAAGAGGATGAGAAGGAGGAGAGGCGTAACTCCACCTCACGCCGACATCATCCGCCCTCGTACGAGTAGGGACTTAGGCTCGTCCAGGGAGATTACGATCCATCCCTTTTACCCTCAAGACATTGAGGTAGTGCCTCCGGACCATCATCCGATTTCCGTATCTCTTCCAGAGGAGGACCCTTCAGCTCCTACTGCCAAGGCTTCATCAAGTGCCTCGAAAACCTCTCAGGTTCCCCCTCCTAAGACCACGAAGGAACGTTCTGTGCGTAGGGAATTGAAGGACGCTAAGATGAAACCCAAGAACATGCGGTAAGGGAAGCTCGAGTGGCTGTGGCACAGAGATGGTCCCCTGTGGCGGGTCCACCCAGTGATACAGTTGACGACCCTGAACTACCCCAGACTCGGGATGTGAATCTGGAGGTGGACGACCCCGGAGATTCTGAGGACGAGAATTTTCTAAAGGCGGCCAGTCCGAACTATCACTGAACAAGAGAGACGTAAGTCAGAGCACACCTTTTGGCAGGTCCTTGCTTGCATAAGGGACATCAACAGGCTGTGTACTCCTGGTTCCACCATCAAGGGAAGGATATGGTTCTCGAAATATTCGAGACCCAGAAGCCTTACAGGTCCAGTGCAACTCTGCCCTGGTCAAAGGGTTTGACAGCTGCCAAAAGGAAAGCTGTCGCCCAGATAGCTGGAACTCCTAGTTCCTTGAGGGCAGGTTCCTCCTCTCGGTCCCTTCCACTTCCTTTTGTTTTACAAAGGAAGTATTACGAGATCGAAGGGGAACCTCATTCCACCATGTCTTAACGAAGGGCATCCCGACTCTAACCCTCTCCTCTCTGAAGGACTCCCTCTCGGCAGTTGAGCATAGGGAGAGGCGCGAAGTGCACCAAACAGGATGCTACATGGCTCGATCTATGGCAAGGATCCTTGGCCTTCATGGTCCGCTCCCATGATCTTTCAAAGGAGTCAGCTTGGAAGACCACGTCGTCAACCTATGAGTGAATGCCGTTCTCAAAAGAATGGATACAGTGAACCCTCGTTTATCGCGGTAGATAGGTTCCAGACCCGGCCGCGATAGGTGAAAATCCGCGAAGTAGTGACATCATATTTACCTATTTATTTAACATGTATATTCGGACTTTTAAAAGCTTCCCTTGTACGTAGTACTGTTAACAAACTACCCTTTAATGTACAGAACACTTAATGCATGTACTACAGCACCCTAAACTAAAACAGGCACAAATATTAAAGGCGATTTTATATCATGCGTTTCCTAAACACCTAAAAAGCACGATAAAAAATGGCAATCAATGTTTTGTTTACGTTCATCTCTGATCATAATGAAGAAATAAACTCATTTAGTGTACACATATATGTATAGGTTAGTTTTTGCATCGATTATATTGATTATACAGTATGTTGATTTTGTTATTACCAATGTTTTACTTAATTTTTCTTAGGACTTCCAAATGAAATGTTTTTCTTTATGACGCCGCCTGAAACGACGGCGTCATAAAGTACTGTACGCTCAGTAAACAACCACGCTCAGAACAAACAAGGCATTTAACGCGCATGATGAAAGTGATAAATAATGATACAGTATTTACAGTAAAAGCATTTACAAAATATGTTACCTTACAAATATAATTTACCGTAAATATATAAAATCATGCAGTACTGTACAGTACATATTGTACGTAGCAAAGCAGGAAAACAATTTACGAGAGAGAGAGAGAGAGAGAGAGAGAGAGAGAGAGAGAGAGAGAGAGAGAGAGAGAGAGAGAGAGAGAGAGAGAGAGAGATTGTTTTACGTACGTACTGTAAATGTAAATTTTAAACAAAAAAAATCAATTTACGAGAGAGAGAGAGAGAGAGAGAGAGAGAGAGAGAGAGAGAGAGAGAGAGAGAGAGAGAGAGAGAGATTGTTTTACGTACGTAAATGTAAATTTAAAAAAAAAAAAATATGATAGGTTACAACATGTAGACTTTTAAAACCTTCCCTTTAACTTAATGCATACAGTACTAAACTATAAAACAGGCACAAATATTAAAATGTTAGAATATTAAAGTAAAAAATAAAGATTGTTACTGTACTCACCACGAAAGAAGTTCAAGAAAAACTTGAATGATGATGGCGATGAATTTGCTGCACAGTAGAAATGATGATGATGAAGCTGATGATGTCTTCTACTGTGCAGCCAATGATAGTATTTTACGTCTCTTCAGACGGAGGTGTCTTTTCCTGGGACACCTCTTCAACTTCTTCAATTTCTTCCGAAGGCGTAGTAGCAGGAGGAACTGGCTCTTTTTTGCGAGGCTGGAAGAACATTGTGATCGGAAGTTGTTGCCGCTGCTTCTTTTTTCGATCTAAGAGCATCCTGTAGGGAGTCATGATGTCATCGACCTTGTTGGAGAATTGCATAGACCGAACCATATCCTCGTCCCACTCTTGCAACATTTCTTTCACCTCCTTTATATGGTTGCAGACCTTGGCAAGCCGTTCTAGTGTTAAGCCCGTTTCTTCGACATTTTCTTGGGTCTCTTCCTGCGTTTCACTCTCTTCTTCGCTTGCCGATTTCGTCAGGTCTTCGAGGTCTGTGTTAGTTAGGGGCTGGGAATGGCAGTCCAACAACTCGTCGACGTCTTCAGTCGTCATGTCGCCAAACCCGTCACCTCCAATTATGGCAGCCAACTGCACAGATTTGCGTATTGCAGTGTTGGATTTCCGACGGAGTAAATCCCTCGTCGTCGTAAACAATCTCGGGCCAACACTTCTTCCACTTCGCATTCACAGTTGCAGGTTTCATCTCTTGAAGTGCCTTCTGAATATTCTTCAGGCACGGGGCTATGGTGTACTGCCGCCAGTACGCCTTCAAGTTAAAATCTTCATCCTCATCATCTTGGGCAGCATCCACACACGCAACGAGGTCCGCCAAGGTATTCTTCGTGTAGAGGGCCTTGAACGCCCTGATAACCCCCTGGTCCATCGGTTGAATTAATGACGTGGTGTTGGGTGGCAGGAACTCAACCTGAACGCCCTCGCGCGACAGGTCAGTTGCGTGTCCACCAGCGTTATCCATAAGGAGAAGGATCTTGAATGGCAAGCCCTTCTCTACGAGATATTCATTGACTTGCGGGATGAAACACTGGTGGAACCAGTTGGAGGTCAGCATCTTTGTAATCCATGCTTTTGGATTATGCATCCAGTACACGGGAAGGAGATTCTTATTCTTATTTTTCAAAGCGCGAGGATTTTTCGACTTATAAATAAGCCCTGGCTTTAGCAAAAATCCAGCAGCATTGCCACACATCACGAGGGTAACGCAATCCTTGAATGCTTTAAAGCCAGAGGCTTTGGCTTCCTCTTTGAATAGGAAAGTTCGCGACGGCATTCTCTTCCAAAACAAGCCGGTCTCATCCATATTAAACACTTGTTCTGGCTTGTATCCACCTTCGGCGATAATATTCTTGAACGTCTGGTTCACGTAAGTTTCAGCAGCGGCAGTGTCAGCCGAAGCAGCCTCGCCATGCAGGGAAACGCTTTTCAGGGCGAAGCGTTTCTGAAACTTCGCGAACCATCCTTTGCTGGTGGAAAAACGTTGTTTCTGAGGCTGGGAATCAGTGGATGTCCCTGGTTGAGGTTCATCTGCATCATCATCTTCTTCAGCATGGTTGCCGTCGTCGTCTTGAGGTTCCTTTGCAGCAAAATTCTCATACAAGCTCAAAGCCTTTGTTCGGATGGTGTTCGTATCCAAGGCTATGTTCTTCTTCTGGCAGTCGGCAATCCACACAGCTAAAGCACCTTCCATGCGTACGATCGTTTTATTACGCGTTGTAACGACTCGCTTCGCTGATCTGCTAAAGGTGATTGCAGCCGTCTTTCTAATGTTCGCCTCGTCCTTCTTGATATAGCGAACAGTAGATTCGTTGATTCCAAAATGGCGCGCTGCGGCCACGTAGCTTCTACCGTCTTTCAACATATCGAGAAGCGTCATCTTCTCAGCAATCGTCATCATCCTTCGGTGGCGTTTAGGCTCACTACCAGCCTTAGTAGAAGCAGAACGCTTGGGAGGCATTGTACAGTAGGATTTAACAGAAAGTTCAACAAAAAGTTCAACTTAAAACAGTCGCACACAGCACAGATTAAACTTCACAAACTTAAGAACGTCTACAAAGCGATACGGCATAAGAGAAAGTGGACGACCCGGGCCCGCGAGAACCTAGATGCTGCGGGTTGGAGATGTGGGCAAAACACCAATCACAGGCTAGATAACAAAACTTGAATTCTGATTCGTCATCTATCAGCGCTTGAACCAATCACAACCCGTCTTATATGATGCGTAGGTTACCAACTCAAAGTACAAGATACCCCGCGTATACCGTACGTACAGTATTAATAATAATAATAATAATAAATAATGATAATAATACAGTAATAATAATAATAATAATAATAATAATAATAATAACAATAATAATTTTATTAACAACAACAACAATAATAATAATAATACCAATAATAATAATAGCTTTACGTATCTTTCTCTCGTACGCTTATTCGAAATGTGATTTTTGCAACAAAGAATATTATTGGATGCAGTACTACGTACGTATACATACAAAAGATTCATGGAAAAGAAGCACATCTATTACATTTGTAGTACAGTAGTAGCCATCAGCAGCTTTACACCATTCTAATATGGTATGACTGCATCTGATTTGCGTTTCATGTTCGATTTAATTTTACTACGTACTGTATACAGTACTGAATTATCGTATGATAATACTGTAATACAGTAATAATAATAATAATGATAATAATAATAACAATAATAATTTTATTAACAACAACAACAATAATAATAATAATAACAATAATAATAATACAGTAGCTTTACTTATGCTATTTTATTCTTTTGTTGGATGTGTGTGTCTCTCTCTCTCTCTCTCTCTCTCTCTCTCTCTCTCTCTCTCTCTCTCTCTCTCTCTCTCTCGTACGCTTATTCGAAATGTGATTTTTGCAACAAAGAATATTATTGGATGCAGTACTACGTACGTATACATACAAAAGATTCATGGAAAAGAAGCACATCCATTACATTCGTAGTACAGTAGTAGCTAACAGCAGCCTTACACCATTCTAATATGGTATGACTGCATCTGATTTGCGTTTCATGTTCTATTTAATTTTACTACGTACTGTATACAGTACTGTATTATCGTATGATCACATTCTCTTTTCGTGTTTTATTTCTTTCTGTGCTGAATTATATATCATATGTAATGCAATGAACAATCAGTAAGAGCAGATATTACTAATTACAGTATTAATGGAATTATAGGTAACGAAATATCGTATTTGGGGGTCTTCAGATTTCGCGGTATTTTCGAAATTTCCGGAAAATCCGCGATATGTATATATATATGGGTTATGGAAAAAACCTGCGAAGTGGTGAATCCGCGATGGTCGAACCGCGAAGTAGCGAGGGTTCACTGTACTGTCATTGGCAAACTCCACAAGCAGGTGCCGAAGATGGAGTTCTCCTGGTTGAGGAACTCCACCCTTTAGGGTTCTTCTCTCTTCATTCCAGGAGAGATAGAGAGGGCTGCTGAGCAATGGAGGAAATCGTCGAACGATTCTCTCCTCCTCTTCTCCATAGAGCCATGACATCGAGGCCCTATGGTAGAACTTCCCAGTCTTCCCGACTCAGCAAGCACCTTCCTCTTCTCACCCGTCAACTTCTATGTCCTCCAAACCTTCTAAGGTGTCTAAGCAGCCCTTTTCATCCAAAGACTAGAAAGGGACCAAGTCCTTCAGAGGAAAGAGGGGAGGAAAGGGAGGTGGCCTAGGTGGTCACTCCCAGTAGGAATGGCATTCCTCCTCACCTACCACCTGTGTGAGGATGCCTACAGCGCCACTGGCAGAGGTGATAGCTCCACGGGGCAGAACCCTGGACGGTCTAAGTGATCACCATGGGGTATCGCGTCCCATTCATTCAATCTCTCCCTCCTCTGACTCGGGATCCAGTGCATCTAAGCTTCTATGCAAAGGGATCTGCAAAGGAGCTGGCCCTCTAGGTCGAAATTCAAAGCATGCTGCAGAAGGGCGATCTCCAAGAGGTTGTGGACCGGTCTCAGGCTTCTACAGTCGAATTTTCTGGTGAGAAAGGCGACTGGAGGCTGGAGACCAGTCATCGATCTCTCTCCTCTGAACAAGTTTGTACAAAAGACTCGGTTCAGAATGTAGACAGCAGACACAGTCATCCAAGCAGTTCGTCCAAGGGACTTTATGTGCTCACTGGATCTGAAGGACACATACTTCTAGATCCCAATCCATCCGTCTTCAAGGAAGTATCTAAGATTCTTACACGAGGAAAAGACATACCAGTTCAAGGTTCTTTGCTTCGATCTTGCGACAGCTCTTCAGATATTTACCAGAGTTTTTGCCCTAGTGTCATCTTGGGCTCACAGGAATGGCATCCGTCTTCTCAGATACCTGGATGACTGGCTGATCCTAGCAGACTCGGAGATGACCCTTTTTCATCACCGGGACTGCTCGAGTTTTGTCAGTACCTGGGGGTTCTGATAAATCATGAGAAGTCATTACTGCAACCTTCACAAAGACTGGTATACCTCAGTATGATCATAGACATCGTCCAAGAGAAAGTCTTCCCATCAGATAAAAGAGTACACAGACTGAAGGAAGTGGCCGCACCCTTCCTCAGAAAAGAAGTTCTTCCAGCATCTTGTCGGTTGAGTCTGTTTGGCCATCTGACCTCTGTCATCCGTCCTGTTCCAAACAGTTGCCTCAAGATAAGATCCCTGCAGTGGTTGGTGGATGGTAGACGAAAACCTTCGACGGGTCCAGAATCTTCTCGTTCCTCCTCCGGATTTGATGGTCTTCACAGATGAACCATACGATCTCCGGCCTTTGGTCAGAGTCAGAAAGGTATCAGCAAATAAATCTTTTAGAAATGAGAGCAGCCTACCTAGCTCTTCATCAGTTCCAACAGTTGCTGGCAGGTCACTCTGTGGTGTTGGTGTTTATGAGCGACTACACCACAGTAGTGGCTTATATAAACAAACAGGACGGTACCTTATTGCAGCCTCTATGCCATCTTGCAGTACAGATCCTCAGATGGTCAGTAGAACATGCGTTGTCTCTATCAGCTCGATTCATTTCAGGCAAGAAGAATGTGTTCGCAAATAATCTGAGCAGAGCGACAAAGATAGTAGGCTCAGAGTGGTCTTTGAATCGTCAGTTAGCCAACAAAGTCCTGACTTTGTGAGGTTCCCCAACTAGACCTGTTCACAACATCTCTGAACAACAAGCTTTCGTTGTACTGTTCTCCAGTCCTGGACCCTCAGGCTCTATGGCAAGATGCATTCCAACTACGGTGAGAAAACATCGACGTGTACGCCTTTCCCCCCATTTTGTTTGATGAGAAGACTGCTCAACAAGACCAGAGCGTCCAAAGATCTAATGATGACCCTTGTAGCTCCGTTGTGGCATCAAGCAGAATGGTATCCGGACGTCCTGCACTTCTAGTAGGTTGGCCATGGCGCCAGCCACCCGTTGAGATACTACCACTAGAGAGTTATGGTGCCTTTTGACTGGCCAGACAGTACTACATTGGATCCTTCTCTGCGGTCACGGTTCATTTTCCCTTTTCCTACACATACACCGAATACTCTGGCCTATTCTTTACATGTTCTCCTCTGTCCTCATACACCTGACAACACTGAAATTACCAAACAATTCTTCTTCACCCAAGGGGTTACGACACTGCAGTTGTTCAGTGGCCACTTTCCTTTGCTAAGGGTAGAAGAGACTCTTTAGCTATGGTAAGCAGGCCTTCTAGGAGAAGGATACTCCAAAATCAAACCATTGTTCTCTAGTCTTAAGTAGTGTCATAGCCTCTGTACCATGGTCTTCCACTCTCATAGGTTAGAGTTCTCTTGCTTGAGGGTACACTCGGGCACACTATTCTATCTAATTTCTCTTTCTCTTGTTTTGTTAAAGTTTGTATTGTTTATATAGGAAATATTTATTTTAATGTTGTTACTCTTCTTAAAATATTTTATTTTTCCTTGTTTTCCTTTCCTCACTGGCCTATTTTCCCTGTTGGAGCCCCTGGGCTTATAGAATCCTGCTTTTCCAAATATGGTTGTAGCTTAGCAAGTAATAATAATAATGATAAAAATAATACCAAGAGAACTACTTCCACGACCAGATCTACTCAAACAACAACACGCGAACATCTTCGACAAGACCATGCAGTCGCTTCGACTTCACGCATGGAGACTATCCAGCGTCTCCTCTCTCAGAAGGGCTTTTCACGACAAGTTGCAGAACGAATGTCCGAATACTTGCATAGGTCCTCAGCCTCGTACTACCAGGTAAAATGGGGTCTTCTGTGGTTGATGTCATGGAGGGAATATCTCTCCACTCGATGCCACTACAGTATTCCAGTAATAGCGGAGTTCCTTGTACATCTTCAGAAGGAAAAGCCCCTTTCAATCTCGGCGATGAAAGGTTATCTCTCGGCCTTAAGCTTTGCCCTTAAGCTGAAGGGAGTGGATATTTCATCTTCGTTGGAGCTTTCTTTACTCATACGGAGTTATGAGATCACTTGCCCCCAGTCAGAGATTAGGCCTCTTGCTTTGAACATGGATTGCATCTTGAGATCCTTAAAAGGACCTCCCTACAAACCACTAGGCCATGCAACTGACCGAAACCTCACTTTGAAGACGGCGTTCCTGCTCGCTTTAGTCTCAGCAGAGAGAGTCATTGAACTACATGGTCTCTCAAATGACATCTCCCATTGAAGGCGAGTTGGGAAGTGACACTCAGCTTCGTCCCTGAGTTTATTGCTAAGACTCAAAATCTGGGGGTGCTGTACCATAGATTCAGGCCTTCTCAGATTGCGAGTCTTCATTATGTAACCAACAACCCAGATCAGTTGTTACGATGCCCAGTGAGGAGTTTGAGGTACTATCTTAAACGCACTGCAGCAACACGGCCATGACGAACACCTCAGTTTGTTAGCTTAGGGAGAGTAAAGAGGAGGATCACCAAGAACACGGTTTCATCCTGGATTCGCCAAGTAATCAAAAGAGCCTTGGCTCGCGATCCTCCTCAGGCTCGTCAACCTAGAGCCCACAATGTTAGGGGAATCAGCACTTCCTGGCATTCAAACGCATCTTCTCCGTGTTGCAAGTTCTTCAAGCAGGTGTGTGGAAGAGACCGACAACCTTCATAGCCCATTATTTAAAAGACGTAACCCACAGGAGACTCAATACATTAACTATCGGTCCTGTGGTGGCTGCTCAACAAGTGATTTAAGATACCTCTGGCTCCTTGATGGACAAGTAGCTGTTGGTCGAGGGCATTGGTTACCCGGGTTAAGACTGGGATGAATGAAAAGAATGTCTGGCTTTCCTTTCTTCCCCTCCCTTGAGGTACAGCACCATGGGTCCATCTGAAAGCTGGCTTCAACCTCTGCAGGTAGTTATCCCTTCCCCTGTCCCCCAGATGCTGAAGCCTTGACAAGGATGGGGCTTAGGGATTGGCAGTTGGGCTCTAATGAACAGTGGGAATTGCTTTCCCACTGGACCTCAGTGCCCAGTTGTTGATCCAACTAAATCAGTCAGCACTTTCTCTTTTCCTTTTGGTTATTTCTTTTATTCTCCCATCTCTTCCTTTTGGGCTTGAACTTGTTGACAACTTTGGCTTGTTTGATTATACTTTGGCTGCTTCTTAGGATTTGGCACAGTGTGGGATGGACGGCATTCCATCTCAACCTGTACCAGTTTCGATGCCATCACCCTCTGGCAGACCCCATTGGGTGCAGACCAAGTCTGTTAAAAGCCGGGCTCCAGTGATCCGGTTTAAAGTCACCCAAATTTGCGGGTAATGGGTACCGCCAGGCATTGGAGTCACCGGTGGGAGGGGCTTACTACCCCCACTGACCAGTGTACGCCCACCTAAAGAGAGGCAACCCCTCTCTAATAGAGGACTGGTCCCCGCTGATGCCTCTTCTTGTGTTGAGCCACTTGGGATAGGAGGACTGACATCCCCCGATAAGAGGTGGATAACCCGGCTTGCCTTTTCCAAAAAAAAACCAATCCCTCTGTTGACGACCTGGAAAATACAAACTTGGACCTCGGTACAGAAAGCTCCAACTCGGGGTCTAATATTGTAACATTAGAACCTTATTCACCTTATGTAAAGAATGAGAAGAAAACACTAGAGAAGAAGAGAGAAAGATTGAGAAATGATAACAGTACAGAGAGATATAGAAAAGTTGAAGTTTTACCTGGTCACTATGAAGTAGTGAATTATGAAAAAAAAAATTTATTTTAGAATTTGAAAATGGAAGAAATGGGTATGTAAATGTTTTTAAAGCTAACAGGGAAATAGTTACTATATGTGGAGGGCAGCCAAAAATTCTTCCCTAGGGAAATGGAAGTCTCTTGATAGAGACACTATCCCCAATACAAGGTGAAAAATTAAAAACACTTACAACATTGGATGGTCAAAGTGTCAAATGTATTTCACACACCACTTTCAACCAGAGTAGGGGTCTGATATATGCTCCTGAATTGCTGGACATAGAGGAAAACGAAATTGAGGATGAACTGAAAAGTCCAGGAGTAGTAAAAGTAGTCAGAATGAGAAAGAGAGTTGGAGAACAATGTATTCCTCTTGCTACTTTGATTGTAACATTTGATCACTGCAGATAAACAAATGTTATTAAAGCTGGTTGGCCATCTTTGAAGGTGAAACCATATATCTTCACCATTGTGATGTTATCATTGCCAAATTTATGACCATTTAAGCCAGAAATACAAGGAAAAACTAAATAATAAGCCAGCAGTTTGTGCCGACTGTGAAAAATAAAGTCATGGAGCATGCATAGAAAATCCAAATTGCATACATTTTGGGAAGCACACCCAGCTACATCTAAAAGTTGCATTAAGTTTATCTTTTAAAAAGAAATTCAGACCATGAGGACCATGGAAAGGGTTACTTTTAAAGAGGCTCGTAAAAGAGCTCTTGAAAACCAGATAAGACCAGGGCAACCTTTTTCAAAGGTTCTGAAGAAAAACTTGCCAAAGCACACAGACAAAAATTATATCCCCACTTTTAACATAAAGAAACATTTGAAAGTAGTTAAAGAGATGAAAGTCCAATTGAAAATTTATATCCAGAAATTGTAGAAAAATCGAACCAGATACTTAAAGATCTGAAAGATATTCAAAGGCCATCTACTCCCACTTTAAACAATAGCACAAACCTCTCTCAGGCCGTGTCCTTGCCTGATCTGATGGGGGTTCCACTTGAAACCAATTTACCTGGTGGACCTCCAGTGGGGAAGGTGAAAGAATCTGCTAGCTCACAACCTTTTAATCGAAAAAGAGAGAGACCTCCATCTCTTTGCCTCCTACCATAAGAAACATTAAAGTCTCAACTTCAAATAAATATGATGTCTTGTCTGCTGATGTTTCTGATCAACTGGAAGACAATTTAAATAAATAAAAAATGCAAGTTGAGGTCCACCATCCTCCTCAAAGATTAAATCAAAAGGACACAAAGAAAAAGACAAACAAAAAACCCAACATATCAAGATCCTCTCTAGAGATACCACCAGGAAATAGTGTTAGAACAAATATTGCCAATGGGAAGACCTCATCCAAGGTGTCTTCCAAAAAATAAACCATAGAGTTTTCTTCCATTCTGCAATGGAATTGCCAGGGTTTAAGGGCAAAATATGAAGAACTTATGCTCCTCATACATGAGCACTCCCCTTTAATTATATGCCTACAGAAGAACAAGCTCGATGCTAATACTCCTTGTCCTCGAGTGTATGTTAGCTATAGGACACCATATGATCAACGAGCAGGGCGCCATGGGGGAAGTCTTATATACGTACGTTCGGAGAGATGTTCCCCAAATATCTTTGTCGATCTGTACCCCTCTGCAGGCAGTAGTTGTACAGATTGATATAGGGAGAAAATACATAATCTGTTCTCTTTACTTGCCTCCAAATGATAACATCTTGTATGATAATTTAGTAGAGGTGATTAAGCAACTCCCACAACCTTTTTGCTTACTGGGAGATATGAATGGTAGACATCCTTTATGGGGTGAGGTTTTGGCAAATGCAAGGGATAATATTATATCATCAATTTTGGAGAATGAAGATGTCGGACTCCTTAATACAGGAGAGCCCACACACTTTCATATACAGACAGGTACCTTGTCCTGCATTGACCTATCACTTGCAAGCTCTAAGAGTCTTCTCGATTTTAATTGGAGAACATCAGATGATTGGCATACTAGTGATCATGCACCTATCATTATAAACACCAACAATAGTCCACCTTTACAGAGATTGCCACGATGGAATCTTGATAAGGCAGACTGGGACATATTTCGGGAGCTAAGTGAAATTGAAGAAATACAGAACAGTTTGAAAGTGTTGATGATTCCATAGACTTACTTAATGGAACTCTTCACACAGCAGGAATCAATTCCAATCCCAAAACAACAGGGATATTCAAACGACGACCAGTCCCCTGGTGGTCATCAGAATTAACTGGCCTGCACAGAGCCATAAGAAAGTCTTTTCTTTAACTCAAATGCGCAGGTACCGTTCTGAGGAGAATATAGTCGTATACAGGAAATGTAGAGCACAGTTCCGTGTGTCATGAAAGAAGCTAGGTGCCAGTCTTGGGTGTCATTTGTTTCCTCCATTAACAATAGAACACCAACATCATCTGTGTGGAGGAAAGTGAAAAAGATAGCAGGCAAATTCACCCCAAACCCAGCACCAGTGTTAAGGGTAAATGGCCAGTATATGACTGGAGCAACCAAAGTTAGCAATGCCCGGGCTGATCATTTTTCAAATGTATCATGCAAGTGTGAAACAGCTCCTGGTCACCAGTATAGGAGCATTGAAGAAAAGAAAGTTTTAGATTTTGCAGCAAGAAGGGAAGTCATACAATTCTCCTTTTACTGAAAGAGAATTTGATTCTGCACTTGATACGTGTAACAATACAGCCCCTGGACCCGATGGAATTCCATATCCAATGATTAGATATGTACCTGTTAATACCAATTTATTTATTTTAAGCATTATTAATAGAATATGGCATGATTATAGTTATCCAAGTGTTTGGGAACTAGCCATTATTTTAGCCTTTTTAAAACCGGGTAAGGATAAGTTTTTATCAGCAAGCTATAGACCTCTTGCTTATGTAAGATCATGGAGAAGATGGTCAATGCAAGACTGATGTAGTACCTTGAAAAAAGAAAGGTATTTTATCACCTATCCAGTGTGGATTCAGGAAAATACATTCATCAACAATTGATGTGTTGATACAACTTGAGTCCTCTATTTGTGAAGCCTTTGCTTACAAACAGCACTATGTAACAGTCTTTTTATCTTTAAAAGGCATATGATACCGCATGGAGATATGGTATACTTAAAACCATTCATGAATTGGGTTTAAGAGGTGAGCTACCACTGTTTATTCAGTCATTTCTTTCACATAGAGTTTTTCAAGTGAGAGTGGGAGAAACTCTATCAGAGAGTAAATGTCAGGAAGGCGTTCCCGAGGGTAGTGTGCTGAGTGTGACCCTATTCACACTAGCAATTAATGGGATATCCTCAGTCATCCCCCTGAGATATCCTCTTTACACTATTTGTGGATGATCTATCTATATCATTTGCTGGAGGTAGAATGCCAATGGTTGTGAGAAAACTGCAACTCTCAATTGATAAAATTATTCATTGGGCTAATATGAATGGGTTTAAGTTTTCACCAAGCATAACTACTATTGTCCATTTCTTTCGTATCCGGGGAGTACATCCAGACCCGGATATATACATGAAAGGACAATGGATCCCATGTGTAGGGGAAGCTAAATTTTTAGGATTGATTTTCGATTATAGGTTGACCTGGGTCCCACACTTAAAGGCTTTAAAAGCTAAATGTCTTGAGGCTCCGAATCTTATAAAAGTATTGTCCGTGAAACTATTTTAGAATTATACAAGGCTTTAATTTTTTTCAAAATTTATTTATGGGTGTAAAATATACTACTCAGCCACCTCAAGCCAATTAAAGATAGATTCAATACATCATGCTGGTATTAGATTGTCCACAGGAGCGTTTAGAACCTCGCCTATCCCAGGTCTCCTTGTTAATGCTGGAGAGTTACCTCTAGACCATTACCGAATGTATTTCATTATTCGGTATTGATTTAGGTTGCAAAGACTCCCCAATTCTTTAGCGTTTCAGACTGTAAGCCTTGTAAGCACTCAACATACTTTGAGTTGCACCCAAAATCTCCTCAACCATATGGCTTTTGGGTAAAACAATTATCAAACAGTCTTGATATAATTAGAGGTAAGGTGCTTCCATTTAAGATATCATCAACCCCTCCGTGGAAATTACCAGAGATATCCTTTTGTAGATATTTTATTGGTGTTAAAAAAACGTGACTGATTTACACAGGGAATCAACTTTTATATATACTGATGGCTCCAAATCTGATGTTGGTGTTGGATTTGGAGTATATAGAAGTTCTTTTAACTGTAGAGGTGCACTTCCTCCAATATCTTCCATATTCACTGCTGAATTATATGGCATACTAACTGCTATTGAGAGAATAGCGTTAAAAGAGGAGGGCAATTTTACCATTTTTTAGTGATACAAGAAGTCCTTCAAGCTTTAGAAGGTTTTAATTCTTGTAACCCTATAGTTTTAAGGATTTTGTTGTGGCTTTTAATTTTTGGCCTGAAAGGTATAACAGTTTGATTTTGCTGGGTTCCGGCACACGTAGGTGTGTCTGGAAATAACAGAGGCAGATTCACTGGCAAAGAGTGCTGCAGCAGAGTTGCTACCAAGAAGGTTTCCCATTCTTTGTAATGATTTTTTACCAGCAATTAAGAATTTTATTTATAACATTTGGCAACAGCATTGGGATAGTTTAACCGAAAATAAGATGAGAGAAATTGCGATTGTTATATCCCCTTGGAGATATAATGGGATGCCCCGAAAATGAGAGACTACACTTTGTCGTCTCCGCATTGGTAACACTCGGATGGCACAAGTTTCTACTGGCTGGCCAACACCAACCACATTGCGACATCTGTTAAATACCCTTGACAGTGAGTCATTTGTTGACTGAATGCCCCACTTATAGCACAGAAAGAAATAGATATCTGTTTGAGTATTAGGGGGAAGATGGCAGGTTCATCCTTGCAAGATCCTTGGACATGGTGTCGTATAATGCTAGTGGCATTTTTAAATTTATATTAGAAGCAGGTCTTCTTAATGCTATTCAACTTTTGTAACATATTTACTTTTCTGGTTTTAATTGAGTATTCTCTTAATATTTATTTATAATAAACGATATTGGTGTCAATGACCTTCGATGTCAGGATGCCAGAGAACTTAAAATCAGTCAATCAATCAATCAAACCCTTCCCTTGTATAGCCTAGTATAAGTTATAAAAGGATTTTTGGGTGAGATAGCCATGACATCCTGATGGAAGGTTCCTTTAAGTGGCTTTCTAAGGGATATTTGCTACAGTGATACTCCCAGAGAATTAAACCGAAGGTCTCTAGGATTCTAACTCCTGGTGCGAGTATCCAGTTAAGGATATCGCATAATATCAGGGGACGTATTTTTTTTAGATACGACACATAGCAATCTTCACCCCGAATAGATTTAACTCTGATGTAAGGGGGAAGAGTGGCGAAAGAAAAGGGTGCCGATCTAAGTACCCGGTGGACCTCCTATCCGTACTGCTACTGGTCGCCATTCCTTTACTTGTCTTTAAGCAGGAATAGCCGCAGATAGAGTAGTTTCGGGTGGGGTCAGCAAAAGGGTGGGTCCATCAGGACTACATGGCTATCTCACCCATAAATAGATTTTTCGCTTTGCTCAAAATCCGTTTTTTGGGCTCGGCCATGTCGTCCTGATGGAAGCTTACCAGAGAATTAACTTGAAAGTACTATATCTGTGGGTTTGCGTATGTGCCTTCTACCTTGAATGAGTCCTTTATCTGGTCTCTAGACGTGTATATGAAATTACTATCAACTGTCATTTCCACTAAGCTTGGAACTGGCTTAGTGCTTCCTGCCCCCTGCAGGGAAAGTGTCGACTTCGACAATAAGGATTCAAGGTTTGTATCTCCGTAGGAACAAAAGGGAAACTTTTTATTATTATTATTAGTAGTAGTAGCCAAGCTACAACCCTAGTTGGAAAAGCAAGATGCTATAAGCCCAAGGGCTCCAACAGGGAAAAATATCCCAGTGAGGAAAGGAAATAAGGAAATAAATAAATGATGAGAATAAATTACCAATATATTCTAAAAACAGTAACAGTGTCAAAACAGATATGTCCTATATAAACTCTTATCAACGTCGAAAACAGATATGTCATATATAAACTATAAAAAGACTCATGTCAGCCTGGTCAACATAAAAACATTTGCTCCAACTTTGAACTTTTGAAGTTCTACTGATTCAACTACCCGATTAGGAAGATCATTCCACAACTTGGTAACAGCTGGAATAAAACTTCTAGAATACTGTGTAGTATTGAGCCTCATTATGGAGAAGGCCTGGCTATTAGAATTAACTGCCTGCCTAGTATTACGAACGGTACAGAATTGTCCAGGGAGATCTGAATGTAAAGGATGGTCAGAGTTCTGAAAAATCTTATGCAACATGGATAATGAACTAATTGAACGACGGTGCCAAAGATTAATATCTAGATCAGGAATAAGAAATTTAATACACCGTAAGTTTCTGTCCAACATATTAAGATGAGAATCAGCAGCTGAACACGACAGGAGAACAATACTCAAAACAAGGTAGATTGAAAGAGGTTACCTTTAATTACCTTGGAAATCTGTACTGATTCAAGCTTTTTTCTATCTGTAGGGATAAAATAAAACTCTGTAATATTTTATTTAACTGCATCTGAGGAGTTAAAAATAAGATGCGGCCACATTTTGGATCTTTATTTTGCAAATAAATTATTAAATGTAGTTGCAACAAAGTAAGAAAGTGATCCAGCATTAATGCACGTCAGGGTTCATATATTGACCTGTAAAGGAAGAATATATATAATTTCATTATCGAAATAATGCCACTCAATGGAGATGTGAAACCAAATCTGTCTGACTTGCTCAGATTTTGGACATGCGTAAACACTGTGATGTAAACGTCCAATCGGCACTGGTGTTGTTGGTCAGATTATGCACCTATATAGAAGAGTCTGTTAATCACCGTAATGATTTGCACTAGAAGGTACAAATACCCATTCACTCGATACACTGTTGAGTCCCAAAACAATCCACTGTTCATCGCAGCACTAGACGATGGGTTTTATGACACTACCCGCCGCCACCACAAAGTGTTTTATTTCATGTACTTGCTTCGCATAGTGTTTATAGAAGACCCTGGATGATTTCCACCCATTATATGAGCTGAGCCTCTCAAAGTCCATGTGTTGAAAGAAATTCAACGAAGAAGCAACTTTCCTTGGATCGTGACCTGCGGGTGTGCTGTCAGGATCCGCTCTGCGAATCAAGTAGGTGAGCTTTGCTTTCAGTTGTCTTAGGGATAGGTTTGATCCTGAAGTTTTGCCTCTGAAGAGCTGTCCTCCCTTGAAGTCTGAAGTTCTTCGAAGATAGACCTTAAGACACTCTACTGGGCATAGAGAGACATCTTCCTTCAGTGGGCAGATTCTCAAAGGACCCCACCTCTTAGTGGGTAGCTCATTCTTGGCAAGAAAGGCAGGATTAGGAAAAAGGTTCAGTTCTTCTGTGTCTAGGAACTGAATATGGCCTTCGTTTCTGGATAAGGCCACTATTTCACTAACTCTACTCCCTGAGGCTATTGCAAACTGAAAGATAACTTTCTGTGTTAGATCCTTTAGAGTACAATCCTCATTGTTTAGGTTCGAAGCATAGTGCAAGACTTTGTCCAAGGACCACGTGATGGGCTTTGGAGGGGTTGCAGGCTTGATTCTAGCACATGCTTTTGGGATCTTATTGAAGATTTCACTAGTGAGGTCCACTTCAAAGGTGTATTGAATTGGTCTAGTCAAGGCCGACTTATATGAGGTAATCGTGGTAGAAGCCAGGCCTTGTTCGTGTTGGTATATGAAGAAGGCGAGACAGAAATCTATCGATATTTCTGTTGGTTTCTTTGTTTTCACAAAGGACACCTACTTCTTCCATGATGATTCATATTGTCTCCTAATCGAACTTGACTTATACTCTTCAATAAAATCAACTTTATCCTTTGATATTCCAAACTTTTGTTCGCTGCTAGGGTGAGAAAATCATGAGATGTAGGTTGTTGGTTCTCGAGGATGGAGCGTAGACAGTCTATTTCTGGACCAGTTGGGATAAAACTGGGTTCGGCAGAGGAAACAGCTTCAGTTTCAATTCTAGAACTAGAGGGAACCAATTGCTTTTGGGCCATTTGGGGGCCACTACTGCAGCTGTCCCTCTGAAGGATCTTAGCTTGTCGAGGACTTTTAGCAGGAGATTGGTTGGTGGAAACAGGTAAATGCGATTCCATCTGTTCCAGTCGAGAGACATGGCGTCTATCGCCTCTGCTTGAGGGTCCGTATAAGGGGCTACATAACGAGCTATTTTCTTGTCGTCGCTCGTTGCGAAGAGGTCGATCTGCAGTTCCGGGACTTTTTCTGAGATGAAGGAGAATGAGTCTGCGTCTAGGGACCATTCTGTCTTTCAGTTTTCACCTGGATAGAGCGTCCGCCGTCACATTGCGGAACCCTTGAAGGTGAACTGCTGATAGGTGCCATCCCTTCTCCCTTGCCAGGTAGAAGATGGCTAATATCACATGGTTGATGTGAGGTGATCTCGAGCCTTGTCGATTTATTCATTTTACTGTCACTTTGTTGTCCAGGACCAATCTGATGTGGATTGCTTTGCGAGGGGATAGTTTCTTCAACGTCAGGAAAACTGCCAAGGCCTCCAAGATGTTGATGTGAAAGGTTTTGAACTGGTGCGACCAATTCCCCTGCACTTTTCTCGTGAGAATGGACTCCCCATCCTTCCAAGGAGGCGTCCGTGTGTATCACCACCGATGGTTGTTGTGGTTGCAAGGGAATTGTCCGTGCCTTAACAGCGTGCGCAATAGGGTCGGGGTCAACCTTCGTTGATCTCTTCGAGCGTTTGATGCGTATCTTCTCCAGACTCCTGACGCATCCTTTAGACGTGCCTTTAGCACTGGGTCTGTCACTGCTGCAAACTGGAGAGAGCGCAATACTCCTTCCTGTTGGCGTCTTGAAATCCTCTTGTGACGGATTAGTCCCTTTACAGCCTCCGCTATCTCTCTCCTCTTCTTGGATGGAATGGAGAGGTGGTGTGACTTTTAAGTCCCATTGGGTTCCTAACAGAAAGGCAAGACTTCTTGCGATTGATCTAGAAGCCCAGGTGTTCCAGGAACTGGATCACCTTTTCGGCTGCTTGCAGACAAGTAGTCTTGGATGCTGCCCACACTAGCCAATCGTCTAGATATGCTACCACAACTCCTTCGGAGCGTAGCTGCTGAACGATTGTGTCTGCTAGCTTTGTGAATAACCTTGGGTCTGTGTTCAGTCCAAAGGGCATTGCTCTGAAGACAAACTTCTTCTTCCGTAGCTTGAATCCTAGGTAGGAGGAGAGGGGCCGGTAAGCATCTGCCAGGTCTATTGAGATTGTGTATGCCCCTTTAGGTAGAAGGGTCCTTTTGTGTTGCAAAGTAAGCATTCGGAACTTCTTGTTCTCGATGAACTTGGTTGAGTGGAGACAAGTCTAGAATGGCTCTGAGTTTGTCCGAGTCTTTCTTGGGAACACAAAACGGCCTTCTGTGGAATTTGATGGATTTCACTTTCCTTATTACCTTCCTGTTCAAGAGTTCTGAGGTATATTCTTCTAACGAGGCGGTGGAGTGTTGGAAGAATTCTTGAAAACGGGGTGATTAGGCTGTGGGCCCAAGGATCGAAGGTCCAACGATCCCGAAAGTGGTACAGTCTGCCCCCTGCCTAGAATTCCTCATTGCTTGGGTGGTCCTGAGTACTTGTTTCCGTGACCACGTCCTCCTCTGCCCCTTGAGAGGTTTCCGGAGGAACTTCTTCTTGGGCCTTTTCCTTTGTAAGGATGAAAGGTGGTGGATTGCCTCTCAAAGCCAGGGTTAAATGCTGGCGACTGGGCTACCAGCTGTTGAGGGACCATCTGGAAGGTGGTCTGAGGCTGTGCTACCAGTTGAGGCACCGTGGCCATGGTCACGGCCAGAAGTTGCACAGGTTTACATGGTCTCCTTATCTTTTTGTTCTTGGGCTGGGGACCCCCGTCTGAGGAAGATTTCCTCTTTGATGTCATGCCCCACTTTTGGAGAAGGTTCCTATTCTCCGTGGCTGCTCTGGCTATGACTTCTCAGACCACTTCCTGTGGGAAAAGGTCCTCACCCCAGATGCACGATGAAATCAGCTTCCTGGGTTCGTGTTTCACTGTCGCTGAGGCAAACACGTGCTCTCTGCAGGTTCTCCTTGACCTGATGAAAGCATATAATTCCTTGACAAGGGTTCCCATGTGAGACTTAGCCAGGAAAACATACATTTCTGGGGCGTTATGTAGGCCTGTGCACATTTCCAGGCAGTTGTGATGAGAAAGGGAGGCCGCAATTCTCTCTTTCATCTCCTGTTCCCTCCTCAGAAGGTCTGGCAACTTTGGAAGGTTCTCATTGAACTGCTGGCGTGCTATCTCTGGATCCAATTTCGAGGAGAAGGTTAGATGGACGTCTTTCCACTTCTCCTCACAGGTAGGCATTGCTATAGAGAATGGTTTGCATTCCTCTAGAGTTGGGCAGGGTTTGCCCTATTCAACTGCCTTGATGACAAAGTCTAGAGCTTTCTCCAAAAAGGGTAAAGAGATAGAGGAAGGAGCAATAAAGGTGGGATGCCTCTTGCTCAGTGCTGAGACTTTGGAGTTGGTGTATCTGGCTCCTTTCAAGGACTTTACAAGAATGGCTTGTGCCTTGTCATGTTCGAAGACAATGACTTCCTTCGGTACCGTTTCCTCACGGGATGCAAGTTCATCCCGTAGTCTCACGTAACAGTCTGGGTAAGCTGAAAAGCTGGTCCAGAACTCAAGATCTTCAAACAGTTTGGCTCCCAACTTCTCTGAGATGAATAGTTTCCCATTCACCTTGGGCCTATGCTCCGCGCACCTCCAGCGGTTGGTTTCGGAGCAGTGAGGGATATCTGATACTCTAAGGGGCTTCTTAGTAGAGCTCCTGGAAGTTCCAGGGCAGTCCCTTTCCTGTATCTGTCTCTTATTCTGTTGGATGGACTGCTTCATAGCCTCCTGTTCCTTCTGGAATGCTTCCAACATCCGCTGGATCGATGTGAAGATCGCTTCACTCTTGTCGACCTGTGTAGTTGGTTGAGGAGCTGGGGTTGAAGAGGTTGGTATGCCGTCATAGTGAACTGAGGGTCCTCAGTTATCGTCGAAACAGATCTTTCTTCCTCCGTTCGTGGTTGATCCACGTCTTCTTCAGGGCCTCCTTGCAGTAGGTCCTGTTCTGTGTCGGTGGACACTTCTTACATCTGTTTTTAGTGGATGTCCATTCCTTCTACTGCTTTGTGGATGTCCGCATCGATCTTCAGCTGTATGAGAGGAGGCTGGACCTGTTCCGGGAGCACCACTGCATTTGCTAGAGCATTGGGGAACAGAAGGCACCTTAGGGATTCATTACGTAGGTATGGTCCCGGAGAGTTTTTTTGGAACCCTCTTACCCACCTACGAAGGGTTTCCCTCGCTGTGTCCCTAATCTCCACGGTGACTGGGATGGCTTCTCCGAAGCCGTTGGTCAGCAGGGTTGAGCAGGTGGAGCAACCCTTCGGGTCCCAATACTTTAGGGCTCCGGACATAATACCGCAGGGGGCATGAGTCCTGCGCATCGTGTGTCCTCAAAAGTCCTTACTTTTGTGGTTGCAGAACATGGCTGCACACTTCACCATCGGCTCCTCCCATAAAGAAAATGGGTCCAATGAGTATACAGTTTTTATATCATTGATATAAAGGCATACATTTTATTAACAATAGTAATCACTATTGTAAATAATAGCTTAGGATAGTCAGCTGGAAAGGAAATAGGAAAGACACATATCTGTGTTTCCCCTCCCTGGCAATTGCTGAGACCTTCAATAATAATATTTGGATTCCCTGGTAGGGAAAATACAGGGTGGAAGAAACTCTAGGAACTAGTTAGTGTTAGTAAGTGTTTATACTAACTTTATCCACCTGTAGTATATTAGTACTGATCGTTGATTTATTAGGGTCCCGATGATCAAAGAAATCATCTTGGTGTGGAGGGATTACTCAACCTCAACATGACATTGTGGTCCCAACAATATACTGTGATAGGAAACACAGAGTATGTTAGAAAATAAATGTACTACTGTATTTTTGTATACTGTAGTTCCGCCGGCGCACTGCCGGGGTTAGGTTAGTACCTGGCGGCACTAACTGATAGAGAGAGAGAAAGCATTAAGGAAGGAGAGTTTCCTATTATTATGGGTTAGCACAACTGGAAGTGTAGGATTACTACCAGGCCGCCTACTGTCTCCTTGCCAAAATGAGAGTTCTAATGGAAGGGGTAAGAATCCATCTGATTCTAGCTTCCATCCATTCACAAAAGGCCTGCTGCCAGCTATACTGCTGCCAGCAATAATTGTGGATGGCAGACCAAGAGAGGGCTGAGGACTTCTCAAAAGTATGTTGGCCATCTTCCGTCTGGCGGAAAAGAAGAGATGGCACTTATCAGCAGTTCACCTCCAAGGGTTCCGCAATGTAACGGCGGACGCTCTATCCAGGTTCACGCCGATAGAGTCAGAGTGGTCCCTAGACGCAGGATCATTCTCCTTCATCTCACGTCAAGTCCCAGAACTGCAGATGGACCTCTTCGCGACGAGCGACAACAAGAAACTACCTCGTTACGTGACCCCATACGAGGACCCTCTAACGGAAGCAGTGGACACGATGTTGCTCGATTGGAACAGATGGTCCAGGATTTACCTGTTCCCTCCACCCAATCTTCTGTTGAAAGTCCTCAACAAGCTGAGATCCTTTCAGGGAACGGCAGCTATAGTGGCTCACAAGTGGCCGAACAGCATCTGGTTCCCTCTAGTATTGGAACTGGGGCTGAGACTGGTCCCGTTGCCAGATCCAGTTCTGACACAACAAGTGCAGAAGTCGACTGTCTTCGCTTCATCACAGAAAACCCGAAACCTTCATCTCATGATTTTCTCTCCTTAGCAGTTAAGAAAAGATTCAGGATTTCGAGAGACAGTATAAACTTCTTAGAAGAATATAAGTCTAAATCTACCAGAAGACAATATGAGTCGTCTTGGAAGAAATGGGTCGCATTTGTTAAGGCAAAGAAACCAAAAGAAATCTCAACAGATTTCTGTTTATCCTTCTTTATTCATCTTCATGAACAAGGTTTAGCAGCCAACACGATATCAACATGTAAATCTGCCTTGACTAGACCCTTACTGTACGCCTTCCAGGTAGACTTCTCTAAGGAAATCTTTAACAAGATTCCTAAGGCCTGCGCTACACTTAGGCCTGCAGCACCTCCGAGGCCCATCTCATGGTCCTTGGATAAAGTTCTTCACTTTGCATCAACATTGAACAATGAGAACTGCTCTCTGAAAGATTTGACCCAAAAAGTTATATTCCTATTTGCACTAGCCTCGGGGGCCCGAGTTAGTGAAATAGTGGCCCTTTCTAGAGATGAGGGCCATATTCAGTTCACAGAAAGGGGAGAACTGAATATTTTTCCCGATCCAACGTTTCTCGCTAAGAACGAGCTACCTACCAAAAGGTGGGGTCCCTGGAGAATCTGCCCTCTGGAGGAAGATGTCTCTCTATGTCCAGTGGAGTCCCTTAAAGTCTATCTTCGAAGAACTTCAGACTTTGGGAAGGACAGCTCTTTAAAGGAGAAACATCAGGCTCAAATTTGTCTCTAAAACAATTAAGGGTGAAGATCACCTACTTCATTCGCAGAGCAGATCCTTACAGTACACCCGCAGGTCATGATCCTAGAAAAATTGCTTCGTCTCTGAATTTTTTCCAATATATGGATTTCGAACGCCTTCGCTCGTATACTAGATGGAAGTCATCCAGAGTGTTTTTCAAACATTATGTAAAGCAAGTACAAGAGATCAAGAGGTTTGTGGTGGCAGCAGGTAATGCACTAAAACATGTCGCTTAATACTGCGAGGAACAGTGAATCAATTGGGACTGTTATGTGCAGGGTGTGCGTGTTGACTCCTTACGTTACAACATGTTAGATAGAATGTCACCATGGTGACATTATGGACTGTTCCAAATAAAATAGGTGACAGAAGCATAAACAATAACATGTGTGCCTTGTGAACAGACAGTAATGACAGAAATTTGGAATAGAAAATTTTCTGAATTTTCATTTTAGTGGCATTATAGTGGTTTCTTTTCAGATGAAACAAGTATTTCTGACATTACCAGTGTATTTATGCTTAAATTGTTTAACAAACATTTTATATTATTCTATAAAATGCAGACTGATTTACTTATTTATTGATTGTCAATAAAAACCTATTTGAAATTTGCATATTATTCGCCCCAAATTCAGATAAATAAAGATGTGTTAGAGCATTATTTATGATCACCCTTTTATTTGCATATTAATAAAAGAACAACTGTAGAAATTCGTTCCTACAGGTATACAAACCTTCTTTATGTGTGTACATACCTAGTTTTTACACGAATAGATACTTTATAGATGTGATGCTGACTTATATAAACAATTGTTTCTACATGGATACAAACCTGTCTGTCTTTAGCCCAGGGGAGGTGTCAGTGGCTCATACATACATTTGTTCGTTTTCAAATACAAACTCTAATTGGGAATGTATACGATGAGACTGATTGCTAGGTAATCATATGAAATATGCAATCCTCGAGACTTTTTCCAGAGTCTGGCATGACTCTTCCCTGTAGGGGGCAGGAAGCACTAACATGGTTCATGATTAGAGGAAATGATGTATAACGGTAACTTTATATGTCTCTAGGTCTGAGTGACCAAGGAAATTCTGTCTTGAGGTTAAGGCACAAATAAAAATCCACAGATACATTAATGCTCTGGTAAACTTCCATCAGGACAACATGGCCTTCGCTCAAAATCTGTTTTTGGGTGAGATAGCCATGTTGTCCTGATGGACCCGCCCTCCTTTTATTTAAAAAGGGCTGAAAGGATCCCTCCTGAAAGTACTGTATCTGTAGCAACTCGCTAACGCTACAAGGAATAAACATGGCGACGATGATGACGTCATCTAGATACTCAAAACTAATCGAGGAGAGGTACCTTATTAAAAGATCCCCTTCATTTTCTTGCCACTTTTCCCCCTCGAAGCGTAAACGCTATTCGGGGTGAAGATAGCTATGTGACGTGTCAGGAATACGTCCTCTGATATTATGCGATATCCCTAAAAGGAAAAGTTAGGGATATTCGCGCCAGGAGTTAGAATTCTGGAGACCTTAATGTAAAATTCTCTGGGGAATATCACTGTAGTCAAATATACCCTAGGAAGCTACTTTAAAGGAACTTCCATCAGGTCGACATGGCTATCTCACCTAAAAATAGATTTTTCGATTCGCTCAAAATCCATTTTTTGGGCTCAAGCCATGTCGTCCTAATGGAAGGTTCCTAATAGTAGCTTCCAAAGGATATATGTACTACAGTGATATTCCCAGAGAATTTACCTTTAGGTCTCCAGAATTCTAACTCCTGGCGCAAATATCCTTAACATTCTCTTAAGGATATCGCATAAATCAGGGGACGTATATCTTGATACGACACATAGCGATCTTCACAGCAAATAGCGTTTTCGCTTCGAGGGGGAAGAGCAGCAATTTTGGAAGGGGAGCCGTTACCAAGGTTACCCTATTTCTCATACTACTATTGAGTATCAAGATGGCAGACATTCCTAATTTTGTAGCGAATTCGCATGGTGGTGTTCCTTGTTGATCTAACCTTTTCGATCGATTCTGCGAGGACTATTATGCAATGTCCAGCTGCTTTCGCCTCTGGAAAGTTGAGTACTGTATTGATTCTTTACAATGTGTATATTTTAGCTCCTGTTTCAGAGTGAAATTAAAGTAATTTATTGTGCTTAGGAGCAAGGCCTGTTACCGGAGGCGCCATGGGCGCTGTCGTTCGTTAGGCATGTGTTATTTAGTTAGTAGAACGACATTCCCGGTTGAAATAGCATTAATTAATTAATTATGAAAGCTATCTAGGCATTTTATACTTGTAAAGATATTTATAGTATGCATAATTTTTCCTTTTTCCTTGTCGATCGTATACGTTAGAGTTTCGGGGATTAAGGTAACCTAGAACTCGTCTTGCCTAGGTAACCTAACCTAGGCGAGGTAGTATTCTTTCAGACAATTCCCCGTTTACCCTCTTGTATCGTTTTATCTATTTACGTGGAGATAGATATCTCCTAGAATTTTTATATAAACTGTTACTTGTCTCCAGTGGAGATTTAAGGGTAATCTCTCCTTCCCTCTGAGGGCTACAACCCTAGTTGGTCTTGCCTTCGAGTTGACACTCGGGTTTGACTAGACTAATGTTTTCTGTCTCTTCCCTTGGCCGCAGATAGCAGGCTTTGGGTTTCGGTCAGAATCTCAGAGTATTTAGTCTTTGCTGGCAGGGTGAATACTCATTCCCCTGCCGGCTAGGCTGCCGGCATAGGAGGCTAGCCCTCCCTAGGACGCTCTTGAAGGGGTTGTAGGATACCACCTTCTCCCTGCGGTCTAGAAGACCAGTCTTGTGCTTGCAGATCCTAGGCTGAAGAATAGACATTCTTCTTCCGCCTAGGATGGCACCGGCACTGGAACTCTGTTTCTCCCTTGTTGAGAGGAAGCAGCACTGCCGCCGTCCCCATAACCGTATTGGCAGACCCTAGGCTGGAGAATAGATATTCTCCTGCCACCTAGAATGGCTCCGATACTGAAACAGAGTTTCTTAAAGGTGTGGTAGGACCAGCAATCTTGCCGGCTCCTCCGGCTCCTTCCACACCTCATACAGGACCCTTTTCCCTCCCCCCTCTGTCCTTTAGTGATGGCATTGCCATCGCAACTCTTTGGGCCGTCGTCCTGCAATTCCACCGATTGCCGGTGGGTTGTGGGGCCAGCGGGACTCCTACTTAACAGCTGTTGTCTGACTGCCGGCGGCCATGATAGCTGCTGGCGGCCATGCCGGCTGCCGGCGGCTAGGACAACTGCTGGCAGCCATGACGGCTGCCGGCGGTTATGCTGGCTGCTGGTGGCCATGACGACTGCCGGCGGCCATGACAACTGCCGGCAACTATGCCGGCTGCCGGCAGCCATGATGGCTGTTGGAGAGGAGTCTCTTCTGTCATCAAGGTTCTTCAGTCCTCCCCTGGACTGCCGGCCACAAGTACTGTTGCTGGGGTACTAGCCTGGCCGGCACAGACCGGCGGTATGCCGATTGTACCAGCGATGTCGGGTGCTAGCCTGCCGGCCATGTGCCAGCCGGACTTGCCGGCCATGTGCCAGCCGGACTTGCCGGCCATGTGCCAGCCGGACTTGCCAGCGATGGTACTGGTGTTTGGATGGAAGCTTGAATGATGCTTTCTCCCCTTCCATTTGAACCTTCTTTCTGGGGAAAGGCAGTAAATTATATATTTACATCCTTATTTAGTGTATACATACACAGTAATAAGGTAGTCCTTCACTCCATGCTTTCTCTCTCTCTTTCAGCTAGCATGCTGGCCGGGCTTTGCCGACAGGGGCTAGCTATGCCGGCTATATGCTGGTTGGATTACAGTCTATGTTTATACAGTAGTCAGTATATTTGCAGTATAGTATATACTGCAGATAGAAAACTATTGTATATATTATACTAGTAGTTATTTTCCAATATATCTTGGGTATCCTTGCCCAAGTGTTTTCCGAGACCAATCCTATATTGAAAGAATGGAATTTCTTCAATATTTTGATTAGAAATCAGTTTACATTTTACCTTACAATATTAAATAAATTAAAGGGCCGGTGGTAGTACACTTTCTATCCTTAAAGGTTAGAACCCTTATCTTTGAGCTTCCCTGATCAGGAAACTCTATGGTTTTAATATTGGAAGGGAAGGCCACAGCAAATGGGCTGGGTAGGATACACAAATATAGGTCTTTTATATTTCCTAGTCCAGTCGGCATCATGCCGGCTGGACCGTGCCACCAGTTGCTAGCCATACCAGCAGCACACTGGCTGAACTACAATATATAATTATACAGTAACCAGTATTTTGCAATATAGTAATACTGCAAACAGAAAACTATAGTATGATTGTACAATAGTTATTTTCTGACATATCTTGGGTACCCTTGTGTAGGCTTTTGCTGAGACCGATCCTTTATTGATAGAATAGAATTCCTTCATTACTCTGATCAGAAATCAGTTATCCTTACCCCACAGTATTGAATAATTAGAAGGGACAGTGGCAATGTGCACTTTTTCTGTCCCAAGGGGTTAGAACCCTTTCGTTCGAGTTGCCTTGATAAAGGAAACTCTTTATAGTTAATACTGAGGGGAGGTAACAGCAATTGCTTGCAAGGGATACACAAGTATGTGTCTCCCACTATCCCTTTTTAGCTTACTATCCTAAGCTATAATAGTTAAAAGATGACTATTACATATTGCTTATCAGGTGGGATAATCAATTGTATACTCAGTCTGCTTTCCTTTCTTTACAGAAGGAACCCCAGATGAAATGTGTTGCAGTCTTCTGCAATATTAAGAGTAAGTACTTTTACGGTCATAATACATGCAAGTTTCATGCCCCCTGCAATATTATTTCCGAATCCCTGCAATATTGGGACCCGCAAGTTTGCAATATCTGTCGGACCTTAGTGTCCAAAGATTTTGATAATCCCAAGTCAATGGAGTCTAGGGATGCAGCTCGTAAGAAACTACGCAATTGGGTAAGAGGATTCCAGATCTCTCCGATACCATACCTACCTAACAATAGGATGCGTAGCTTACTATTCCCGAAAGCAAGTAGGGAAATAGTGGTGCCCCAGGCACGATTTGCACCTCCCTGCATCCAGATAGCCTTTAGGACGGAGGGCAGGAATCCACCCCGGGAAGAAGTTGACAATGTCGTGTCGGGATTGTCTTTGTCTGTGCCGGCTCTAGACATCTTCACCTTCTACCCCTCTATTAGACAAAATGGACCAGTTACTGGCCCATATTATGGGTCTAATGGAAAACTTTTGCAAACAAGGCGAAACGGAGGAAGTGAAATTCAAGATAGAGCTCTGTGAAGCTCCACTTGTCGCCCCCCAAGGGTCATACAAGCGACCCAGAGACCAAGACCTTCCGACATGCTCCAAAACCAATCCCTGGAGGTATGCGGAGCTTATGCCGATTTTAGACGGCAAACTCTACATCTCGGAGAAGATGGGAGCTGTTCCTTTAGGCAAAATCCAGTTTTGGCCAAGCTTTAATGCTTTCCCTAATTGCTTCATTCGACTGATGCATGAACCAAAGTCAGGAAAAGAAACGGAACCGAAGGAAGTCAGGATTCTCGACCATGATAAGGCACAGGTTATCTTGTCAAGTAGCCTGAGAAAGGCGGGTTACTCGGTGTCGAAAGTGTTCGCACTGAGTAAGAGACACCCTACCTTTCTTGCTCCTGCTTCAATAACATTCCCTTTTACGTGGAAGGCATTTAAATTTGTTGCCAAGGCAGTGGAGACAGGCAAACCATGTTCTGCACTCAAGGAGTGCAAGCCTCTGTCACTAACCTTACCCATGGAGGAGAAGGATTGGAAGGAAGTTCACTTAACCTTTTCAGTAGGGAAACTAGACGCGGACAGTTTAGCGAGGATCTCCCTAAACTTTCTGAGTTTCTTTTGTGCAAGAAACAAGAGACAAAGGAGAGACTTGCAGCCTCCCTATCCCTACAGAATTGCATAGAGTTGGGTTCAGCCCATCAATGTACCCCAGACATGCTCATGGTCTTGGCCAAAATGCATATGGCCACCTTAGTAAAAGACCTATATGCCTTTATGAAGGCTAGGCGAGCCTGTAGGGAGTTCGTGTTCGCTGCCGCAACAGTGAAACATGAAGCCAGGAAGCTGATACCTTCCAACATCTGGGGTAGAGACCTCTTACCAAACGAGGTAGTCAAAGAGGTGATTGAGAAAGCCACTAAGGAGAATAGGAACCTTCTCCAGAAGTGGGGCATCTTTTCAAAGAGAAAGTCTTCCACGGATGTGGGTCCCCAACCTTAAAGGAAGACAGAAAAGTCTAGAATTTTCCCTCGGTCTGTTCAACAACATCCCATAGTTTCTATGACCGCGGTGCCGCAGGCAGGCGGTCGAAGAGGTAAACCTTCTGATCAGTCGAAGCAAAGAGACGCTTCTGGTAGGATGGAGGTTCCTTCAGGATTGCTGGACCTTCAATCCTTGGGTCCAAGGCCTAATCAAGATGGGACTAGGATGGAAAATAGACATGCCTCCACCATCATTTCCTCAACTCTTCCTACACTCCAACCCTGTTCTAGAAGAGTATACCTTAGAGCTCTAGAGCATACAGGTGGTAAGGAAAGTAAAGTCCATCGAATTCCAGGGAAGGCTGTTTGGTGTTCACTAGAAGGACTCAAGAAAACTCAGAGTCATTCTGGACTTGTTGCCACTCAACAAGTTTAAATAAAACACCAAGTTCAGAATGTTAATCCTTCTGAACATAAGGACCCTATTTCAAAAAGGGGTGTTCACAGTCTTGATAGACCTAAAAGGTGCCTATTGGCAGCTTCCAGTCAGTTGCCCCCTCTCCTCCTACCCAGGATTCAAGTTACAGAGGATAGCGTATGTCCTAAGAGCCATACTCGTCGGACTAAACACAGTCGTAAGTATGTTCACGGAATTGGCGGACACAGTCACGTAATAACCATGCCTAGAAATGGTTCAGGTAACAAAGTACCTGGATGAAAGGCTGGTGCGGGCAGCACCCAAAGCGGCTGGTCTGCGAGCATCCAAAGAAGTAATCCAGTTCCTGGAACATCGGCGATGCAAAATCAGCTTCAAGAAGTCGCGATTCTCTCCAGCTCAAAGGCTTCATTGGTCAAAAAACCATCGAAACCTGAGGTCACACTGGCTCTCCTTTCCCTTAGGGATGTAAAAGGAAATCGCAGGGTCGGTCAAGAGACTATGGTAATCAGTCAGGATTCCAAGACGCTAACAGGAAAGAGTTCTGAACTCTTTCCAGTTCGCAGTAGTGACAGACCCAGTGCTAAAATCACAGCAGACCCAGTGCTAAAATCACAGCTGAAAGATGCGTTAAGAGTCTGGAGAAGATACGTATCAAACGTTCGAAGAGATCTAAAATGACCGATATCGGTCTTTCCTTGATCGCTTCCCAACCAATGGTCAAAGGCCAAAAGCCTATTGACGACTGTGCCATTGCAACTACCTCGACTATCGAAGATCATCTGCATGGATGCCTAGTCGTGAGAATGAGGTGTTCACTCCCATCAGAGGAAAATCCAAGGGACTTGGTCATTTCTATCCAAGGCCATGGTAGTCCTGTTGAGGTTAGGGAAACTCTCTCCACGCAGATCAGGCCTAATCAGGCTGATCTGGGACATCGAAGCAATAATGAGACGTCTGAACCGACAAGGCTCGAGAGCATCTCATATAGTTTAGGTGATGTTAGCCATCCCTTGCTTAAAAGGATGGCACCTATCAGCAGTTCACGTACAATCGATCCGCAATGTGACAGCGGATGCTCTATTCAGGCTCAAGCCGATAGAGTCAGAATGGTCCACAAACGCAGACCTATTCTCCCCCAGATGGGAACAAGTCCCCGAGCTGCAGATCAACCTCTTCGTGACGAGCGTCATCAAGAAACTACCTCGATATGTAGCCACATACGAGGATCCTCTAGAGGAGATAACAGACACCACGTCTCTAGTATGGAAGGGATGGACTCAGGAATTCCTGTTCATCCCATCCAATTTCCTGCTGAAGGTCCTCAACATGCTGAGATCCTTCCAGGGAGGGGTAGCTCTGGTGGCTCCCAAATAGCCCAAGAGCAACTAGTTCCCTATAGTGAAGGAACTGAGGCTGAGGCTGGCCCTTGTACTGAACCCAACACTCTCAGAGGGTTCAGAAGTTAATTGCCTTCGATTCATCACAGAGAGCCCAAACCCTTCATTTCATGATTTTCTTGCCCTAGCAGTTAGGAAAAGATTTGGGATCTCAGAAGGCAATATAGAATTCTTAGAAGAATACAAGTCTAAGTCAACTAGAAGACAATATGAGTCATCTTGGAAAAAGTGGGTTACTTTTGTAAAAGCAAAAGAACCGAAGGAAATTTCAATGAACTTCTGTCTGTCTTTCTTTGTCCACCTTCATAATCAAGGTCTGGCAGCTAACATGATAGCTATGTGAAACTCAGCCTTGACTAGACCTCTTCTATATGCCTTTCAAGTGGATCTGGCGAATGAAATCTTTAATAAGATTCCGAAGGAATGTGCAAGGCTTAGGCCTGCAGCACCTCCAAAGCCCATCTCATGGTCTTTAGGTCCTACATTATGCCTCATTTGTGAACAATGAAGATTGTTTAGAACTGAATCTCTTTCCTAATCCAACCTTTCTCGCTAAGAACGAGCTACCCACTAAAAGATGGGGTCCCTAGAGAATCTGCCCTCTGAAGGAAGATCTCTCTCTTATGTCCTGTAGAGTCTAAAGGTCTATCTTCGTAGAACTTCAGACTTCGAGGGAGGACAGCTCTTTAAAGGAGAAACCTCGGGATCAAACTTATCTCTAAAACAACTGAGGGCGAAGCTCACCTACTTTATTCGCAGAGCAGATCCTGACAGTACACCCGCAGGTCATGATCCGAGGAAAATTGCTTCATCACTGAACTTTTTTCAGTATATGGACTTTGAGTGCCTTCGCTCATATACTGGATGGAAATCATCCAGAGTGTTCTACAAACACTATGCTTAGCAGGTCCATGAACTGAAGCACTATGTGGTGGTGGCAGGTAGTGTATTAAAACCTGTCGTCTAATTGCTGCGACGAACAGTTAATTGATTGGGACTATCAATTAAAGGGAAAAGGTGTCGACACTTCCAGTGTGATACCCTTTAAGTGAGTGTTACCATGCTGACACTAAGTCTGTTCAAAATCTCAGTTGTGGAATTATACAGATAACACTTGTGCCGTGTGTACGTAGTACACAGTGTTGATAGGATACAACATTTACAGAAATTATAAAGGAAAAATTTATTAGAATTTTTCAGTCTTAGAGTGGCACTCATCATTTCTTCCCTTTCAAAGGGGGAAAATAATTTCTGTATACGTTGCAGGTATAATTCCTTTAACATGTTACATTCGTTTCACTTGTTATTTCATTTAGTCATTTATTAGAAATAAATGTCTATTAGAATGTAATTGCGTCCTAATTCGCCCGGCAATTTGCATATTTTTTGGGGCTCAGGCCATGTCGTCCTGATGGAAGGTTCCTTTAAGAAGCTTCCTAGGGTATATTTGACTACAGTGATATTGCCAGAGAATTTAACTTAAGGTTTCCAGAATTCTAACTCCTGGCACGAATATCCTTAAAGTTTCCTTTAAGGATATCGCACAATATCAGGGGACGTATTCTTGACACGCCACATAGCAATCTGCACCCCGCATAGCGTTTACGCTTCGAGGGGGAAAAGTGGCAAAATAAAAGAGGAGCCGTTAATAAGGTTCCCTTCCTCCGTTACTGTTTGATTACTCAGATGGCGCCACCATTGCCGCCATCTTTATTCCTTTTTCTGTAGCGAACTCGCTCGGTGATTTTCTCGGTAGCTCTCTCAGTATTTCGGATTTATCATGCAATCTCCAGCTTCTTGTGCCTCTGGAAAGTTGAGTATTTGATCTTTACGTTGTATAAATTTAGCTCTTGCCGTAAAGTAAAAAATTAATTCAAAATTAAGTTAATTTTTGGCAGAGCTATTGCCTGAACCGGAGGCGTCTTCGGTGCTGTCGTTCGTAATGCAAGAGTTATTTAATGTGCCAGAACGACTTTCCTGGTATAATAGCATAAATGAAATTAGCTATTTAGTCTTCATTGCTAGGAATTAATTATATTATGCCGATTGTATTCGCATTAGCTTCGGCGATTTAGGTAGCTGATCTTGTTTACGCTAGGCTTCCTAGCCTTGGCTTTATAGTTTACTTTCTTGCATGATATAATAAGCGTTCCTGGTGCTAATAAATTTAAATGAAGATATTAGGCAATTTATACATGTAAGATATTTCGATTGCATATAAATATTTCCTCTTCTGAGATAGTATACGAGAGAGCTTCGATGATTTACGTAGTCGATCTCACTGTCTCACTAGGCTAGCAGCCTAGTGGCTTTAGTATACTTTCATACATACTCCCCAGTTACCCTCGTGTTTAGGGTAATCCCTCCTTCCCTCTGAGCGTAGCCTTCGGCTACAACCCTAGTTGGTCTGCCTCGAGTTGTCATTCAGGCAAGACTAGGCTAGGGTTTTTCTGCCCCTTTCCTTAGCTGCAGATGGTAAGCTTCGGGTTTGGGTCAGAACCTCAGAGTACTTAGTCTTGTGCCGGCAGCTGAACTGTAGGGTGAATGAAATTCCCGTCAGTTTATGTTGTCGGCATAGGAGGCTAAGCCTCCCTAGATTGCACTTGAAGGGGTCATATGATTTACCCCTTCTCCCTGCGGTCTAGTAGACTAGTCCTGTGCTTGCAGACCCTAGGCTGAAGAATAGATATTCTTCTGTTGCCTAGGATGGCACCGGCATTGGAACTCTGTTTCTCTCTTGTTTAAGGGTGGCGGCTAGATGGCTGCTGGCCCCTTTACTTTATTGGCAGACCCTAGGCTGGAGAATAGATTTCCGTCCACCTAGGATGGCGCCGATACTGAAACAGAGCTTCCTTAGGGTGTGGTAGGACCGGCAACTTGCCGGCTCCTCTCACACCTTATACAGGAATCTTTTTCCTCCCCCCTCTGTCCTTTAGTTATGGGCTAGCTATCACAACATTTTGGCTGTTGTCCTGCAATCTCACCGCTTGCCGGCAGGTTGTAGGGCCGGCTCGGGCTTCTGCTTGTATGGCCTAGTCACTCAGCTTTCCCTTTCAGACACAAAGCTCCAGGTAGCGGTGTCGGCAGGACCAGCTGCTGGCAGAAGATCCCTTCGCTATAGAGTGTTCTTCAGTCCTCTTTTGGACTGCCATTCACAACCTGTGTCCGGCAGTGACCGACATTGGAGGTGGATGGGTGGAAGCCTGAATATCTTATATTCTCCCCTTCCATTTGAACCCTCATTCCGGAGGAATTAAGTGAGACAGTGCTCTTACATCATCCTTCACTCCTTGCTTTCTCTCTCTCTATCAGCTAGTGCTGCCAGGTACTAGCCTAACTGGCAGGTGCCGGCCACTACCCTAGCCGGCAAGATGCTGGCTAGATTTGTGTGCTGACAGCCAATGATCCGCTGACACAACTGACTTAGCTGGCAAGAGCCGGCCGAGTTCTGACTACCGGCCACTACCCTGTCACATAGAATGCTGACTGGGCTAGTGTGCCGACAGCCGGTGACTCGCCGGCAAACCGGCGGTCCGCCGGCCACCATTCCAGTCGATGTTGTGCCAGTTGAACTGTGCCCTAGGTGCTAGCCTTGCCGGCAACATGCCGGCTACAACTACAGTATATGTCTATACATTAGCCAGTATATTTGCAGTATTAGATCATACTGCAAACAGAAAACTATGGTATAAAAGTATACAGTAGTTAAATTTCCAACATACTCTGTGTGTCCAGGCGCAGTCTATTGTTGAGACCATATAAGATAAGGAAAGGAATTCTCTTTCCATATACTGATAGATGATCAGTTACGAATGACCCTCATTATTAATCCTTTTGGAAGTTGGTGTTAAGTTACACGCATCTATCTTTATAAGCTAGATCTCTTCCAATGGGCCTCCTTAGGAGGATAACCCTAGGCTTTAATTTTGAAGGAGGTCACAGCAATTGGCTGGGCAGGAAACAAACGTATGTGTCTTTCCTAATTCATTTCTAGCTTATCTATCCTGAGCTATATGTAATAAAATAAAATGGAAAATATTATTAATAATATTTATTAGTTTATCTAGTGAGATGAACTACTTTATACTCATTTTATTTTCCTCTCTTTACAGGAGGACCATGTGAAGTGCGGCAGCATCTTCTGCAACGTCCGTAGCAAGGACTTCTGCGACCACGAGGAGTGTAGGACGCATTCCCATGGTTCCATCACCAAGGGACCTCTCAAATATTTGGACCCCCAGGTATGTAATGTGTGCCTTACCTCCTGAACGAGCATATGAGGGCCTATCTATTCCCCAAAACATCTGTGGATGCTGTTATACCACAGCCTCACCCTGAGATCCCTTGTGTCCAGATTTCCATAGATACGGATGTCTCTGATGCGATGAAGGACATCCATCTATATGAGAGGATGTCAGAGGTGTCAGAAGACACCGAAAAGGACCTTCTTGCTGAAGGTCAGGAAGAGGAGTAAACGTTGAGGATGAAGTCGAAACTGTGTCTGTTTCGTCGGTTCCAGCCCCAGAACTAGTGCCCTCTATGTCCTCCGCTCCTCCACCTGATACATCAGATAAGACCCTGTCTACCATTATGGCTATGATGGAGACGTTCCAAAAGAGGAGCGAAGGAAGGGAAGCTGCGCTAAGGAAGGAGATTCATCAACTTGCAGCGTCCATGGGTCTCATAAGAGACTCAATGTCAAGGATCTTCCCTCGTGCTCTGAGGTAAACCCATGGAGGCATGCTGAGTACATGCCAATCACGAATTGGAAGATCTTTATCTCATAAAAGCTGGGAGCTGTCCTTATCGAGGACATCGAGTTCTGGTTCAGCTTTGATTCCTATCCCAACTGCTTCGTTCGTCTAAAGGCGGAACCTGTATCCAAAGAGGAGACAGAGCCGAAGGTCATAGTGCTTGACCATACAAAGGCTCAAGCTTTGTTGGCTAGCAGTCTGAAGGACAGGGGCTTCACTAATTCTAAGGTGCCAGCCCTGAGTAAGAAACACCCTTCCTTTCTTGCTCCAGCGACAATGGCCTTTCCCTTTGCGGAAAAAGGGTTCAAGGCCGTGATCAACGCAGTGGAAGCTGGGAAACCTTGCCCTACACTGGAGGGGTGTAGCCCCTTTCCCTAGCCCTGCCTACAGATCACAAGGACTGGAAGGATATTCAGCTTACCTTCTCAGTCGGGAAGTTGGAGGCCGATATTGCTGGACGTCAGTTCAGCGAAAACCTCCCTAAGATGTCTGATTTTCTCCTGCGTAGGGAGCAGGAGACGAAGGAAAGGCTTGCTGCATCTCTGTCCCTCCAGATTACCTTGGAGGCAATGGCCAGTGAACATAGGTCCCCAGATATGTTCATGGTCGTGGCCAAAACACATTTGGCAACCGGGATTAAAGACTTTTATGGCTTTGTTAGGGCTAGAAGGGCTTGCAGGGAATTCGTGTTTGCCTCGGCTGTGGTAAGACACGAATCCAGGAAGTTGATATCTTCCAATATCTGGGGAAAGGACCTCTTCCCGAATGAAGTGGTCAAGGGGATAGTCGACAAGGCCGCCACGGAGAACAGGAATCTTCTCCAAAAGTGGGGTATATCGGTTAAAAGGAAGTCTTCCCCGGATGAGGGTCCCCAACCGAAAAGGAAGACAAAGAGGCCAAGGTTGCCCTCTTGCCCCGCAAGACAACAACAGCAACTTTCCATGACCGCGGTGCCCCAGATGGTGGCACAACCCCAACCCACCTATCAGATGGTACCCCAGCAGGTGGTGAGTCAGTCACCAGCCTTCACTCCTGCCTATGAGAGGCAGACCACTACCTTTTGCCCTAAAGGTAGAGGGTCAAGTAGAGGTTCCTCTAGACGCCCCTCAAGAGGAAGAGGGGGTAGGGGAGGACGCGGTTAAGCTGGCAAGCCCTCCGGATACCAGAAGCAATGAGATGCTTCCGGTAGGAGGAAGACTCCGACTATTCCGGGATCGCTGGACCTTCGATCCCTGGGCCCATAGCCTGATCAAGAGTGGACTAGGTTGGAGCTGGAAGGCAGCTCCACCATCATTTCCTCAATTCTTCCAACACTCTACCCCCTTTATGGAAGAATATACCCGAGAATTCTTATGATAAGGAGGGCAAAGTCCATCAAATTCCAAGGAAGGCTGGTTTGTGTTCCCAAGAAGGACTCAGACAAACTCAGAGTCATTCTGGACTTGTCGCCACTCAACAAGTTCATAGAAAATGACAAGTTCAGGATGCTGACCCTTCAGCACATAAGGACCCTATTCCCCAAAAAGGCATACACAGTCTCCATAGACATGGCAGATGCCTATTGGCACATTCCGATCAATCACCAACTCTCCTCCTACCTAGGATTCAGGCTACAAAAGAGAAAGTACGCTTTCAAAGCCATGCCCTTCGGACTAAACATAGCCCCAAGGATCTTCACGAAGCTTGCAGTTGCAGTTGTTCAACAACTACGCCTACAAGGTGTCCAGGTGATGACCTACTTGGACGACTGGCTGGTGTGGGCAGCATCCGAGACGAAATGCATGCAAGCATCCAAGAAAGTGACCCAGTTCGTGGAACATCTGGGATTCAAGATCAACATCAAAAAGTCTCGACTATCTCCAGCTCAGAAGTTTCAATGGCTAAGTATACATTAGAACTTACAGTCACATTGCCTCTCCATTCCATTAAAGAAGAGGATAGAGATAGCGGGATCTGTCAAGAGACTACTAAAATTCAACAGGCTCCCTTTAGTTTGCATCAGTGACAGACCCAGTGCTAAGAGCGCAGCTAAAAGATGCATCAGGAGTCTGGAGAAGATATGCATCAAACGCTCGAAGAGATCTAATAAGACCAATGTTGATCCGACTACGATCACCTCTCAAGCCATGTTCGTAGGCCAGGAACCTGAAGAGGTCTGTGCCTCTGCAACCGCCTCCGCCCTCAGTCATCATCCACACGGACGCATCAAAGGAAGGATGGGGAGGTCACTCTCATCAACGGAAAGTTCAGGGAACTTGGTCGTCTCTATTACAAGACCTTCCACAACATTTCTGAGGCTATCGCAGTCTTCCTCACGCTGAAGAAATTGTCCCCTCGCCCTTCAGTCCACATAAGACTGATTCTGGACAGCGAGGTGATAATGAGATGCCTGAATCGTCAAGGTTCGAGATCACCTCAACTCAACCAAGTGTTAGCCATCTTCCGCTTAGCGAAAAAGAAGAGATGGCACTTATCAGCAGTTCACCTTCAAGGTTTCTGCAATATGACGGCGGACACTCTGTCCAGACTAATGCCGATAGATTCAGAATGGTCCCTAGACGCAAGATCATTTTCCTTCATCTTCCATCAAGTCCCGGAACTGCAGATCGATCTCTTCGCGACGAGCGACAACAGGAAACTTCCTCGGTATGTGGCCCCATACGAGGACCCTCTAGCGGAAGCAGTGGATTCCATGTCGCTCAACTGGAACAGATGGACCAGGACTCATCTGTTCCCTCCAACCAACCTGCTAATGAAGGTCCTCAACAAGCTGAGATCTTTTCAAGGAACAGCAGCCTTAGTGGCTCCCAAGTGGCCCCGGAGCAACTGGTTCCCTCTAGTATTGGAATTGCAGCTGAGGCTGATTCCTCTGCTGGACCCAGTTCTGACTCAACAAGTACAGAAGTCGAATATCTTCGCTTCATTACAGAAAACCCAAGACCTTCATCTCATGATTTTCTCTCCCTAGCAGTAAGGAAAAGGTTTGGGATCTCGAAAGAGAGTATAGACTTCTTAGAGGAATATAAGACTAAATCTACCAGAAGGCAATATGAGTCATCTTGGAAGAAGTGGGTTGCTTTTGTCAAGGCAAGAAAACCAAAAGAAATCTCAACAGATTTCTGTTTATCTTTCTTCATTTATCTTCATGAACAAGGTTTAGCAGCGAACACGATAACTGTGTAAATCTGCCTTAACTAGACCCTTGCTTTACGCTTTCCAAGTAGACTTTTCTAATGAAATCTTTAACAAGATTCCTAGGGCCTGTGATAGGCTTAGTCCTGCAGCACCTCCAAAGCCCATTTCATGGTCCTTGGATAAGGTTCTACACTTTGCCTCGATATTGGACAACGAGAATTGCTCCCTGAAAGATTTGACTCAAAATGTTATATTCTTGTTTGCTCTAGCCTCAGGGGCTAGAGTTAGTGAGATAGTGGCCCTTTCTCGGGAAGAGGGCCATATCCAGTCTACTGAAGTGGGAGAACTGAATCTCTTTCCCGACTCAACGTTTCTGGCCAAGAACGAGCTACCCACCAGAAGGGGGGGTCCCTGGAGAATCTGCCCTCTGAAGGAAGATGTCTCGCTGTGTCCAGTGGAGTGTCTAAAGGTCTATCTTTGTAGAACTTCAGACGTCAGGGGAGGACTGTTCTTTAAAGGGGAAACATCGGGCTCAAACTTATCCCTGAAACAACTGAGGGCGAAGATCACCTACTTCATTCGCAGAGCGGATCCTGACTATACACCTGCAGGTCATGATCCTCGGAAAATTGCTTCATCATTGAATTTTTGCCAGCTCATGGATTTCGAGCGTCTTCGCTCGTATACTGGATGGAATCATCCAGTGTTTTTCAAGCACTATGCAAAGCAAGTGCAAGAATTAGAAAAATACATGGTGGTGGCAGGTAGTGTACTAAAACTTGGCGCTTAGTGCTGCGAGGAACAGTGAATTAATTGGGACTAATTCTATAGGGTGTACATGGTGGCACATTATAGTGCAACATGGTAAGTGAAATGTCATCAAGGTGACATTATGGACTGTTCCAATGTCTAAACGTGATGAAACATAGACTTAACACTAGTGCCGTGTGTTTTTACACAAGTGCAAATAGACAGACTTTCTCAGAAATATATTAGAAAATTATTGAATTTTTAATTGAGTGGCATAAACTTTTGTTTTCAGATAAAACAAGTATTTCTGATGTGGCCTGCATTTTCTATGTTTATTAATTTTATTTGCTTGCATCTCTAATGTTGTTATGAAATGCATGCTGAATTACTATTTATTGATTGCCAATAAATATCTGATAGTTTTTTGCGTCTTATTTCGCCCCAAACATATATGAATAAAGTTATGTATGAGCATTACTTTTTTATTCCTTATTATTCTGCATAATAACATTGAACAACTGTAGTAACTTTGTTCCTGAATGTATACAAACCTTTTCTGCCCATGCACACCTTGTTTCGACGTGGATATAAACTTATCTGTTGTGGTATACAGCTGAGCTGATATACCTTAGATGCTATGGTGGCTTATGTGAACTTTTGTTCGTTTTGAAAATAAAAACTTTGGCTTAAGGCATACAGCGAGACCTGTATACCCCTTTGGCTGCCAGGTTGGTCATATGAAATATGCAAACTTTGAGACTTTTTCCCGAGTCTAGGATGACTCTTCCCTGTAGGGGGCAGGAAGCACTAACATAGTTCATGATTAGAAGCAGTGACGTATAACGGTAACGTCATAGGTCTCTAAGGTCTAAATGACCAAGGAAATATTGTCTTGAGGTTAAGGCTCGATTGGAAAATCCATGGATACATTAATGCTCTAGTAAACTTCCATCAGGACGACATGGCCTGAGCCCAAAAAATGGATTTTGAGCGAAGCGAAAAATCTATTTTTGGGTGAGATAGCCATATCGTCCTGATGGACCCGCCCCTCTTTCTATGAAAGGCCTTGGCAGGATCCCTCCCAATAATACTGTATCTGTACCACCGGTTCAACACTACAAGGAATAAAGATGGTGGCACCATTTGAGTACTCAAACAGTAACGGAGGAAGGGAACCTTATTAATGGCTCCTCTTTTATTTTGCCACTTTTCCGCCCTCGAAGCGTAAACGCTATGCGGAGTGCAGATTGCTATGTGGCGTGTCAAGAATACGTCCCCTGATATTATGCGATATCCTTAAAGGAAAGTTTAAGGATATTCGCGCCTGGAGTTAGAATTCTGGAGACCTTAAGTTGAATTCTCGGGGAATATCACTGTAGTCAAATATAACATAGGAAGCTACTTAAAGGAACCTTCCATCAGGATGACATGGCTATCTCACCCAAAAATAGATTTTTCGCTTCGCTCAAAATCCGTTAACATGCCAGAGTTCTTTGACTTACTCATTTAAGTAAACCTCATATCATTGTATGCTTACAAACAATGGATATGGTGGACACTGATATTGATCCGACAATATATACAAACCGTGAGACCGTTTGTATACCCAGTGAATACTTATGTTTGTTCATACAATATATGCTAACCTTGAGGCCCCTTTTCTACCATCTAGTATGACTCTTCCCTGTAGGAGGCAGGAAGCACTAACATTGTCTATGATTTAGTGATAATGACGGATAACGGTAACGTCATTTGTCTCAAATGGTCCAGTTGACCATAGAAAAATCATCCCAAGGTTAAGGCACCAATGAAAATCCTCAGATACAGTACTTTCTAGTAATGCTCTGGTAAACTTCCATTTGGACGACATTGCTTGAGCCCAAAAAACGGATCTATTTTTGGGTGAGATAGCCATGTCGTCCTGATGGACCCACCCTCCTTTTCTATAGAAAAGGTCTTTGCGGAATCCCTCCCGAAACTACTATATCTGTAGCACCATGCTCAATGCTACAAGGAATGTCCACCATCTTGCATATGGCACCATCTTGATACTCAATAGTAGTATGGGAAATAGGGTAACCTTGATAACGGCTCCCCTTCCAAAATTGCCACTCTTCCCCCTTGGCGCGAAAACACTATTCGAGGTGAAGATCGCTATGTGTCGTATCAAGATATACGTCCCCTGATTTACGCGATATCCTTAAGAGAATGTTGAGGATATTTGCGCCAGGAGTTAGAATTCTGGAGACCTAAAGGTAAATTCTATGGGAATATCAATGTAGTACATATATCCCTTGGAAGCTACTATTAGGAACCTTTCATCAGGACAACATGGCTATCTCACCCAAAAATAGATTCTTTGCTTCGCTCAAAATCCGTTATATATATATATATATGTATATATATATATATATATATATATATATATATATATATATATATATATATATATATATTTATACAGTGAACCCTCGCTACTTCGCGGTTCGACAATCGCGGATTCACCACTTCGCGGGGTTTTTCCATAACCCATATATATATACATATCGCGGATTTTCCGGAAAATTCGAAAATACCGCGAAATCTGAAGACCCCCAAATATGATATTTTGTTACCTGTAATTCCATTAATACTGTAATTAGTAATATCTGCTCTTACTGATTGTTCATTGCATTACATATGATATATAATTCAGCACAGAAAGAAATAAAACACGAAAAGAGAATGTGATCATACGATAATTCAGTACGTAGTAAAATTAAATCGAATATGAAACGCAAATCAGATGCAGTCATACCATATTAGAATGGTGTGTACTGTAATGGATGTGCTTCTTTTCCCTGAATCTTTTGTATGTATACGTACGTAGTACAGTACTGCATCCAATAATATTCTTTGTTGCAAAAATCACATTTCGAATAAGCGTACGAGAGAGAGAGAGAGAGAGAGAGAGAGAGAGAGAGAGAGAGAGAGAGAGAGGCGTAAAATAGCGTACGTAAAGTGTGTATTATTATTATTGTTATTATTATTATTATTATTGTTGTTGTTGTTAATAAAATTATTATTGTTATTATTATTATCATTATTATTAATATTATTACTGTACAGTATTATCATTATTTATTATTATTACGGTATTGTACTTAATCTACGTACGTTCAGTATGCGCGGGGCATCTTCTATGAGTAGGTAACCAACGCATCATAGTACTGTAAGACGGGTTGTGATTGGTTCAAGCGCTGATAGATGACGAATCAGAACTCAAGTTTTGTTATCTAGCCTGTGATTGGTGTTTTGCCCGCATCTTCTACCCGCAGCATCAAAGTTCTCGCGGGGCTGGATCGTTCACTCTCTGTTACCGCGTATCGCTGAGTAGACGTTCTTAAGTTTGTGAAGTTTAATCTGTGCTGTGTGCGACCTTTTTAAGTTGAACTTTTTGTTACAGTACTGTACGTAAATCCTACTGTAATGGCTCCCAAGCGTTCTGCTTCTCTTAAGGCTGGTAGTGAGCCTAAACGCCACCGAAGGATGATAACGATAGCTGAGAAGGTTACGCTTCTCGACATGTTAAAAGATGGTAGAAGTTACGCGGCCGCCGGCCGCCATTTTGGCATCAACGAATCCACCGTTCGCTATATCAAAAAGGACGAGGCGAACATTAGAAAGACGGCTGCAATCACCTTTAGCAGATCAGCGAAGCGAGTCGTTACAACGCGTAATAAAACGATCGTACGCATGGAAGGTGCTTTAGCTGTGTGGATTGCCGACTGCCGGAAGAAGAACATAGCGTTGGATACGAACACCATCCAAACAAAGGCTTTGAGTTTATATGAGAATTTTGCTGCAAAGGAACCTAAAGACGACGACGGCAACCATGCTGAAGATGATGATGATGCAGATGATCCTCAACCAGGGACATCCACTGATTCCCAGCCTCAGAAACGTTTTTCCGCAAGCAAAGGATGGTTCGCGAAGTTTCAGAAACGCTTCGCCCTGAAAAGCGTTTCCCTGCATGGCGAGGCTGCTTCGGCTGACACTGCCGCTGCTGAAACTTACGTGAACCAGACGTTCAAGAATATTATCGCCGAAGGTGGATACAAGCCGGAACAAGTCTTTAATATGGATGAGACTGGCTTGTTTTGGAAGAGAATACCGTCGCGAACTTTCCTGTTCAAAGAGGAAGCCAAAGCCTCTGGCTTTAAGACATTCAAGGATCGCGTTACCCTCGTGATGTGTGGCAATGCTGCTGGATTTTTGTTAAAGCCGGGGCTTATTTATAAGTCGAAAAATCCTCGCGCTTTGAAAAATAAAAATAAGAATCTCCTTCCCGTGTACTGGATGCATAATCAAAAAGCATGGATTACGAAGATGCTGACCTCCAACTGGTTCCACCAGTGTTTTATCCCGCAAGTCAGTAAATATCTCTTAGAGAAGGGCTTGCCATTCAAGATTCTTCTCCTTATGGATAACGCTGGTGGACACGCAACTGACCTGTCGCATGAGGGCATTCAGGTTGAGTTCCTGCCACCCAACACCACGTCATTAATTCAACCGATGGACCAGGGGGTTATCAGGGCGTTCAAGGCCCTCTACACGAAGAATACCTTGGCGGACCTCGTTGCGTGTGTGGATGCTGCCCAAGATGACGAGGATGAAGATTTTAACTTGAAGGCGTACTGGCGGCAGTACACCATAGCCACGTGCCTGCAGAATAATCAGAAGGCACTTCAAGAGATGAAACCTGCAACCATGAATGCGAGCTGGAAGAAGTTGTGGCCCGATATTGTTTACGACGACAAGGGATTTACTCCGTCGGAAATCCAACACTCTGCAATACGGAAATATGTGCAATTGGCTGCCATAATTGGAGGTGACGGGTTTGGCGACATGACGACTGAAGACGTCGACGAGTTGTTGGACTGCCATTCCCAGCCCCTAACTGACGCAGACCTCGAAGACCTGACGAAATCGGCAAGTGAGGAAGAGAGTGATACCCAGGAAGAGACCCAAGAAAATGTCGAAGAAACGGGCTTAACATTAGAACGGCTTGCCAAGGCCTGCAACCACGCGAAGGAGTTGAAAGAAATGTTGCAAGAGTGGGACGAGGATATGGTTCGCTCGATGCAATTCTGCAACAAGGTTGATGACATAATGACTCCCTACAAAATGCTCTTGGATCGAAAAAAGCAGCAGCGGCAACAACTTCCGATCACAATGTTCTTCCAGCCTCGCAAAAAAGAGCCAGTTCCTCCTGCTAGTACGCCTTCGGAAGAAATTGAAGTTTCCCAGGAAGAAGTTGAAGAGGTGTCCCAGGAAAAGACACCTCCGTCTGAAGAGACGTGAAATACTATCATTGGCTGCACAGTAGAACACATCATCAGCTTCATCATCATCATTTCTACTGTGCAGCAAATTCATCGCCATCACCATTCAAGTTTTTCTTCAACTTCTTTCGTGGTGAGTACAGTAACAATCTTTATTTTTTACTTTAATATTCTTACTGCCTGTTTTATAGTTTAGTAATGTACGTACTGTATGCATTAAGTTAAAGGGAAGGTTTTAAAAGTCTACATGTTGTAACCTATCATATTTTTTTTTTTTTAAATTTACATTTACGTACGTAAAACAATCTCTCTCTCTCTCTCTCTCTCTCTCTCTCTCTCTCTCTCTCTCTCTCTCTCTCTCTCTCTCTCTCTCTCTCTCTCTCTCTCTCTCTCTCTCTCTCTCGCAAGTTGTATTTGTATGCCGGTGAAGTGAACACTTGTGCGTCCCTAAAAATATCCTGATTTAACGCGGATAACAAAAAGGCTATCGAGTGAAATATAGCTACAAGTTTTCGTGAATAGTCGGTGATTAGTTTGAGGGCAGAAAAGTGAGATAAATCGTCGGCATAGGATAGTTATCTTGTGAATTAATAAAAATCTGACCAAGATGGCATTGTATAACACAGGCAACTCGTGGAGAGATATCGCTGGAGTCAGCAAAGGCAAATTTCATGAGTTGGCGAAACAGGAGCTCAACCGATTGACAACAGATGTCACTAACAACTCCAACCAGTGTGACGGAAAAATATTCGCAGACATATTGAAACAATATGATCCAATAGACTGGAACAAATCTGCGGAAAACATCAGTAAAATAATTGAAGAAATTCCAAAGAAAATCCAAGTGGTAAAGAGACTTATAAAGAAAGTCTACATCAATCAACACATTACATTAAAGAACAATAACAAGTCCAATATGGTAAATATGCTGATTGATGCATTGGGAAAAAGAATGCCAAAATGGTGTAATACATGTAAGATATGGTATTCCATTAATAATCCTCAACAACTGATTAGAAAATGTAATGCCTGTAATGTTCCAACACACCCCACATGTGCTGAAATACAGCAAAAAATAAAAAATAGAGACACAAAGGTATTCTGCTCAACATGCTTAGTCTGGATAGAAAATATAATTAAGTCGAGACTAAAGCTGCAATTAGTTGAAGAAGAAGAAGAAGAAGAAGAAGAAGAAGAAGAAGAAGAAGAAGAAGAAGAAGAAGAAGAAGAGAAAAATGAACAAGATATGTGTAAGGATGCAGAGGAAATCATTGATATAACTTATGAAGCCATCCAACAACATACTTATGAAGAAATAAATTATCAGATGGAAACAAATAATAGACCCAAGAGACTCTACCCGGACCTACATACTTTTAGGGAAGAGCAAGAACAAGAAAAAAAAGAAAAGAAAGATATAGTCTGTAATAGGCTGAAAAGAGGGAATTGCAAATTTGGCGAAAGATGCTACTACAAGCATCCAAAGATATGCCATAATTATGAAATATATGGTAAATGTGCGTATTTAGACGGATATGGAGACGAATGCAGAGATCTCCATCCAAAAATATGCAAAACCCTAAAAGAAGGAAAAGGATGCAGTTTCAACAAAAAATGTCGATATATGCATCCTGCAACTATGAATGAGAGTAAGAAAACTCAGCAAACTGAAAAGAAATACAAAAATTAAACAAAAAAAGAAACAAAAAAGCAGACCGAGTATATACCGCACTATGCACCAAAAAAGGCCTTTCAACCTAAAGCTCCACAAATAGAGCCCAACTACCAAGAATGCATATATAATGCCAGGGGTTGGTGCAGATATGGAGATAATTGCAGGTTTACACACAAAAATAAGTATGAAGGCGAAAGAACAAATATTATGGAAAAGTTGGATTTTTTAATGGCAGAATTCCGAGAAATGAAGAAAAGAACATCATATCAGAACAGGAAGGAAGCATGGGAGAATCCATATTATTACCAATATTAAATAATGGAAATGAGACACAAACCATAATAGTGATGAATGCACAGGGTTTAGTCACGAGTAACTCTAAAAGGAAAATAGAGTTCCTAGAAGAACTAACCCAAATTGAAAAAATAGATATATTAAATATACTGTAAGTGAAACATGGTATTCCCAAGAGACTGGCAGTGATGACCAGATAAAGGGTTTCCAAACTTATAGATCAGACAGAAAAAATAGGAATCAAGGGGGAACCGCAATATATGGAAGAGACATAAATCAAGGAAAAGTCTGTGAAAAATACAGCAACACAGAATGTGAATTGATTGCGGTAGAATTTGAATTTGAAAAACTAGTGAATATTGTAGTTTACAGACCCCCAAATACTAAGGAGTTTGACATAATAATAGAAAAAATAGATGATATATGTAGAAACCATAAAGACTGGAATATACTCCTATCCGGAGATTTTAACTTTCCTTTCGTGGATTGGAAAGAACGGATAGAAGAAAGTGGTTGTATGTATACATATAAAAAAGAGAGTAATAGTAGCGCAGAAGATAAGAGGCAATTTGAAAAGCTTCAAGATATGCTATTAGAACATAATATGCAACAAATAAACCACATTCCAACAAGAAAGGAAAATGTCCTAGATCTAGTATTTGTGAATGAGGTGAATTATGTTAAAGAAATAATAGTGTATAACACGGGAATTTCAGACCACAATGTCATAGAATTGATAGTTCATTCCAAAGCAAGTGATCACAGAATTAATAAAAGCACAAAACTTTGGGAAGGATATGGAAAATATAACTTTTACAGTAAGAATATAAAATGGTCAGAAATAAATGAAGAACTGAATAAAGAATGGAAAAATGTATTTATAAGTGATGATATACAGGTAAATACGGATATACTGTACAAAATACTGGAGAAAATTGTTGAAAAATATGTACCGAAAAAAAACAATAAACAAAAGACGTGCATACCAAGAGACAGAAGGATCTTATTTCAGAAAATTAAAAAGTGGAAGAAAAATCTTGCAAAAGAAAAAAATGTGTGGAAAATGAGGGAAATAAAATGTAAGATAGAAAATGCAGAACAAAAGATTATGCAGTCGAAAGAAAATGAAAAAAGGGACTTAGAAGAAAGGACACTTCAAAATATAAAAAGAAACCCCAAAGTACTTTACTCCTATGCAAAAAAGATGAATAAAAGGAGAATAGAAATAGGCCCTCTAAGAATTGAAGGACGGCTAACGAATGAAAAAAAGGAAATATGCAACATATTAGCAGAAAAATATAAGAGTGAGTTCACGCCAAGAATTGCGAATGAGAATAATGAAACAGAAATGAGAGAAGAAAATGTTGAATATCTAACGGATATAGATATTAATGAAGCAGATATTGTCACGGCTATAAACGAAATTAAAAATGGATCGGCAGCCGGACCAGATGGAGTTCCAGCAATTTTGTTAAAAAAAAACTGCAAACACTATCGCGAAGCCACTTGCAATACTGCTAAGACAGAGTATAGATATGAGCGAGATATATGTTAAACATAAATTAGCTTATATAACCCCTATCTTCAAAAGTGGATCAAGACTAGAGGCAAGCAATTATAGACCTGTTAGTCTAACATCACATATTATGAAAGTGTATGAGAGGGTAATAAAAAAGAAAATAATGAACCATTTGGTCAAAAATAATTTGTTTAATATGGGTCAACACGGTTTCGTACCTGGAAAAAGTACACAGACCCAACTGATAGCTCACTATGAAAACATATACAATAATATGATAAATGAAAAAGACACAGATGTGATCTATCTAGATTTTGCAAAAGCCTTTGACAAGGTAGACCATAACATATTGGAGAAAAAAATGAGAAAGCATAATATTGAGGGAAAGATAGGAAAATGGGTAAAAGAATTCCTGCAAAACAGAAAACAGATAGTGGTTGCAAATGACGAGAAATCAGATGAAGCCCAGGTAATATCTGGTGTGCCCCAAGGTACGGTATTAGCTGCACTGCTATTTGTTATTATGATCTCAGACATAGACTGTGATGTTGAAAACTCCGTAGTGAGAAGTTTCGCCGATGACACAAGAATAAGTAGAGAAATTACTTGTGATGAAGATAGGAACTCACTACAAAGAGATCTAAACAAAATATATGAATGGGCGGAGATAAATAGGATGGTATTTAACTCCGATAAATTCGAATCAATAAATTATGGAAACAGAGAAGGAATGGTGTATGCATACAAGGGACCTAATAATGAGACAATCACAAACAAGGAAGCAATTAAAGACCTTGGTGTAATTTTAAATAGGAATATGTTATGCAACGACCAAATAGCAACACTGTTGGCTAAATGTAAAGCAAAAATGGGAATGTTATTCAGACACTTTAAAACAAGAAAAGCTGAACACATGATTATGCTTTACAAAACTTATGTGCGTAGTACACTCGAGTACTGCAATGTGATATGGTACCCACACTACCAAAAGGATATTGCGCAAATAGAGAGTGTACAAAGGTCCTATACTGCTAGAATAGAAGAAGTTAAGGACCTTGATTACTGGGAAAGACTGCAATTTTTAAAACTATACAGTCTAGAAAGGAGAAGAGAACGCTACATGATAATACAAGCATGGAAGCAAATAGAAGGAATTGCTGAAAACATCATGGAGCTTAAAGTATCAGAAAGAGCAAGCCGAGGTAGATTAATAGTACCAAAAAGCATTCCAGGTAAACTGAGAAAGGCGCACAGGACATTAATCCACTACGCACCAGCATCGATAATGCAGCGACTATTTAATGTGCTGCCAGCTCATCTAAGAAACATATCAGGAGTGAGCGTAGATGCGTTTAAAAATCAGCTCGATAAATACCTAAGATGCATCCCAGACCATCCAAGACTGGAAGATGCAAAATACACCGGAAGATGTATTAGCAACTCTCTGGTGGATATACGAGGTGCCTCACACTGAGGGACCTGGGGGAACCCAAACAAAAAATAAGGCAATAAGGTAAGGCTCTCTCTCTCTCTCTCTCTCTCTCTCTCTCTCTCTCTCTCTCTCTCTCTCTCTCTCTCTCTCTCTCTCTCTCTCGTAAATTGTTTTCCTGCTTTGCTACGTACAATACTGTATAATTTATATTTGTAAATGCTTTTACTGTAAATACTGTATGTACTGTATCATTATTTATCACTATCATCATGCGCGTTAAATGCCTTGTTTGTTCTGAGCGTGGTTGTTTACTGAGCGTACACGCCGTCGTTTCAGGCGGCATCATTAAGAAAAACATTTCATTTGGAAGTCCTAAGAAAAATACGTAAACTAAAACATTGGTAATAAACAAATCAACATACAGTACAGTACTGTATAATCAATATAATCGATGCAAAAACTAACCTATACATATATGTGTACTGTACACTAAATGAGTTTGTTTCTTCATTATGATCAGAGATGAACGTAAACAAAACATTGGTTGCCATTTTTTATCGTGCTTTTTAGGTGTTTAGGAAACGCATGATATAAAATCGCCTTTAATATTTGTGCCTGTTTTAGTTTAGGGTGCTGTAGTACATGCATTAAGTGTTCTGTACATTAAAGGGTGGTTTGTTAACAGTACTACGTACAAGGGAAGGTTTTAAAAGTCCGAATATACATGTTAAATAAATAGGTAAATATGATGTCACTACTTCGCGGATTTTCACCTATCGCGCCCGCGTCTGGAACCTATCTACCGCGATAAACGAGGGTTCACTGTACACTATTATTATTATTATTATTATTATTGTTATTATTACTAGCCAAGCTACAACCCTAGTAGGAAAAGAAAGATGCTATAAGCCCAAGGGCTCCAACAGGGAAAAATAGCCCTGTGAGGAAAGGAAATAAGGAACTAAATAAATGATGAGAATAATTTAATAATGAATCATTCTAAAAACAGTGACAACGTCAAAACAGATATGTCCTATATAAACTATTAACAATGTCAAAAACAGATATGTTATACATAAACTATATAAAGACTCATGTCAGCCTGGTCAACATAAAAACATTTGCTCCAACTTTGAACTTTTGTAGTTCTACTGATTCAATTACCCGATTAGGAAGATTATTCCACAACTTGGTAACAGCTGGAATAAAACTTTTAGAATACTGTGTAGTATTGAGCCTCATGATGGAGAAGGCCTGGATATTAGAATTAACTGCCTGCCTAGTATTACGAACGGGACAGAATTGTCCAGGGAGATCTGAATGTAAAGGATGGTCAGAGTTCTGAAAAATCTTTTGCAACATGGATAATGAACTAATTGAACGACGGTGCCAAAGATTAATATCTAGATCAAGATTTAGAAATTTGATAGACCGTAAGTTTCTGTCCAACAAATTAAGATGAGAATCAGCAGCTGAACACCAGACAGGAGAACAATACTCAAAACAAGGTAGAATGAAAGAATTAAAACACTTCTTCAGAATAGATTGATCACTGAAAATCTTGGAAGACTTTTTCAATAAGCCAATTTGTTGTGCAATTGAAGAAGACACAGACCTAATGTGTTTCTCAAAAGTGAATTTGCTATCGAGAATCACACCTAAAATTTTAAAAGAGTCATACAAATTTAAAGAAACATTATCAATACTGAGATCTGGGTGATGTTGAGGAGCCAGCGTCCTTGACCTACTTACAATCATACTTTGAGTTTTATTAGGATTCAACTTCATACCCCATAATTTGCACCATGTACTAATTTTAGCTAAATCTCTATTAAGGGATTCACCAACCCCAGATCTACATTCAGGGGATGGAATTGATGCAAAGAGAGTAGCATCATCTGCATATGCAACAAGCTTGTTTTCTAGGGCAAACCACATGTCATGTGTATATAGTATGAAAAGTAATGGGCCAAGAACACTACCCTGTGGAACACGGGATATCACATTCCTATACTCACTATGGTGCCCATCAACAACTCTGATATCTATTACTTAAAAAAATCAATAGTAATGCTAAGAAACGACCCATCCACTCCCAACTGTTTGAGTTTGAAAACAATGGCCTCATGATTAACACGGTCAAAGGCAGCACTAAAATCAAGGCCAATCATACGAACTTCCCGACCACAATCTAGGAATTTCTGTACAGCATTGGAGATTGTAAGAAGGGCATCACATGCTCCAAGGCCTTTACGAAAACCAAATTGCAAACTAGGGAATAGATGATTACCTTCAGCAAATCAATTAAGACGTTTTGCCAGAAGACGTTCAAAATCTTTAGATACTATGGGAGTTAAGGATATTGGGTGGTAATCAGTGGGACTTGAGCTACCACAAACACATTTACATAGAGGAGTAACATTACCAATTCTCCAACAAGTGCTAAAAGCTCCTCTTCTTGCTAACTTGCGCAAAATAACAGATGACTTTGGAGCTAAGAAATCTGCTGTCTTTATAAAAAACAAAGGAAAAATACCATTTGGGTCTACACCTCCATAAGCATCAAGGTCCATCAACAAACCTTTAATCTCACGAGATCGAAAAGCTAAACTAGTTAGTTTAGCCTCAGGAAAACAGGAATGAGGAAGTTCAAGTTTTTCATTACTCTGTTTACTGTCAAAAACATCAGCCAACAGGGTTGCCTTTTCCTTTGGACTGTGAGGGACTGAGCCATCTGGTTTAAGTAAACGAGGAACTGTTGCATCTACACCAAAGAGTGCAGATTTAAGGGTAGACCCCCATTTATGTTCCTGAGTTGTACCAGAAAGGGTTTCTTTTATGGTTAAATTGTACTCCTTTTCAGTTGAGGCATAAACTCTCTGAGCAAAAGCTCGAAGCTGAGTGTATATGTATATATACATATACAGATATATATATATATATATATATATATATATATATATATATATATATATATATATATATATATATATATATACAATATATATTCTACACATATATATACATATATATATATATATATATATATATATATATATGTATATATATATATATATATATATATATATATATATATATATATATATATATATATATTCAATTAAGCCATATATATTTTTGATACATTAATGTCTGGATTCTCTTAACGACCTCGGGATCAGAGCCCCAGGCGAAATCACACAAAGACAAGAGCTTGGGTCCGGCCGGGAATCGAACCCTGGTCGGCAAGCTTGTATAGACAGTGACTAAGCCACTTGGCCACGAAGAAAGATAAAAGTCAATGACAATTCCTCTGTACTTATACCTGTCGAATTCAGGTATTTTGTACTTAGAATCGAAATCAACCCATCTTCACCATCGTAGCTAATTGGTAGTATGTTACTTGGCATTCAATTAATGATAAATTTTGCACATTTAGACGTGTTTTTCATATTCAATTAAGCCATATATATTTTTGATACATTAATGTCTGGATTCTCTTAACGACCTCGGGATCAGAGCCCCAGGCGAAATCACACAAAGACAAGAGCTTGGGTCCGGCCGGAAATCGAACCCTGGTCGGCAAGCTTGTATAGACAGTGACTAAGCCACTTGGCCACGAAGAAAGATAAAAGTCAATGACAATTCCTCTGTACTTATACCTGTCGAATTCAGGTATTTTGTACTTAGAATCGAAATCAACCCATCTTCACCATCGTAGCTAATTGGTAGTTTGTTACTTGGCATTCAATTAATGATAAATTTTGCACATTTAGACGTGTTTTTCATATTCAATTAAGCCATATATATTTTTGATACATTAATGTCTGGATTCTCTTAACGACCTCGGGATCAGAGCCCCAGGCGAAATCACTCAAAGACAAGAGCTTGGGTCCGGCATTAATTGAATGCCAAGTAACAAATTCTAAGTACAAAATACCTGAATTCGACAGGTATAAGTACAGAGGAATTGTCATTGACTTTTATCTTTCTTCGTGGCCAAGTGGCTTAGTCACTGTCTATACAAGCTTGCCGACCAGGGTTCGATTCCCGGCCGGACCCAAGCTCTTGTCTTTGTGTGATTTCGCCTGGGGCTCTGATCCCGAGGTCGTTAAGAGAATCCAGACATTAATGTATCAAAAATATATATGGCTTAATTGAATATGAAAAACACATCTAAATGTGCAAAATTTATCATATATATATATATATATATATATATATATATTTATTTATTTATTTATTTATTTATTTTACCGTGCTAGGCGGTATATCTTAGCAATCCATGTTTGCCAACAGTTATACTCATATAAGCGGATGAGCAACTTGGTGGAGTAATGAGAGCTTTGGGTGTGGAGGAAATGGCCCCCTAAATCTCGATGAAGTCACTGGCAGTAGGGTGATGGCTGAGTTTAAGGTGATGGACAAACGGTCTCTTCGGCTTCTACTCCTGATGCCTGGCGGTTGATCTTACTAAAATTAGTATGGACCGGCAGGGGTTACTTACCTTAGTTAGATAGGCACTGCACATCACAAGGAACTGGCTATCCTTTGATGTATCTAGCCAATGAATCCTCAATGGATTTAGTCAGTCATGGATAGAGAAGAGGAAAGAATGGCACCCAGTCCTGGCGTAGCGGGGTGCTATGAATCTCCCGGTTTATAAATAGTAAAGAAATATTGGAAATAGGTAATTGGAATGTTAGAACCATGAATCAGATTGGGAAGTTACAGCAAGTGGAGAGTGAATTTATGAAATATAGTTTGGATATCTTGGCCCTAAGTTAAACACATTGTAAGGGGATTGGTAAAGAAACTTTAGACCAAGGGAATATATATATATATATATATATATATATATATATATATATATATATATATATATATATATATATGTATGTGTGTGTATATATATATTTACTCAGGAAGATCAAATGGAGTTGGAAGAGAAGGGGTTGGAATGATGATGACACCAAGAGCAGAAAAGGCTTTAACCGAGTGGAGAGTTGTAAATAGTAGATTTTTACTAGAAAAGTTAAAATCAAAGCAGTGCAATATGAGTATTATAGTTTGCTATGCCCCTACAAATGATTCCCCTGAAGAAAGGAAAGATGAATACTATGGAGAACTGCAGAGGATAATAGATGAGATCCCTGAGAGATATATGAAAATTGTGATGGGCGACTTTAATGCTAAAGTTGGAAGAAATAATGAATTGATAGAGAATGGGATGGGTGTTGAGGGCCTTGGCAAAGTTACAAATGAAAATGGAGCACATTTCATAAGTTTCTGTTCATGAAACAATCTCGTCCTTGGAGGTACTCTGTTCCAACACAAGAACATCCACAAGTATAATGGAACTTCTGAAGTTCAAACTTAAAAATCTTGGTTTTTCTTGAGCAGGTTGGGTTCATTCTAATTTCAAAGATTATCTGCTACTTATTTTCTTTTATTGCCCATTCTTTACCTCTATGTTTCCTTTCCACATTGTCATGCTTTCTATTATTGGGCCCTTTAGTCTTGCTTTGTAATGATGATGATAGTGATAATACTTTATTAATATGTTCTATGCTATCCCCATTCTTATTGCATTATTCTCTGGTTCATGTTCATTCACTTCACTCAGATTTCAAAATACTGCTTTCAGTGTTCCACTATTTTTCTATTTCAAAATTTAATCAATTTCATCTTATATATATACTTTTTACTTTTTTTTTAAAGTGACTTTGGTATCCTTAATCATTACTCCTTTCCATATCTGGTAATGTAATTCCTATTTGATTCCTCCTAACATGTCTAATTAACCTATGCTATTTGTCTTTTTGCTTCACTCCTCTTTTCTCTTTATATATCTATCTTCTTTCCTGCCTTTTCCAATTGCCCTTTATATGTCCTAATTCAACGACTGGGAGGATCTCAGTAACTTTTCATTACTAATATCTTGTATCTCTTGAAAATATCCTCGAAAATAGTCCCATATTTATCTTTTTAAATTCCAGATAGAACTTGATCTACTTCGTACTCTCCCTAATAACCGTCACTACGAGTCCTTTCATTCAGATGGTATTGCAAGGCTAAGGAGAGTTCTTTTGGCTTTCTCACGTCATAATCCTCAGGTTGGATATTGTCAGGTATGTAATTTTTCAAGCACGGTTTACTTAGATATCGGTATACTATGTAGTAATCTATTTTGTTTCAAAAGTTAATACATGATAGCAATTAATAGTAAAGAATTGATTTCTAATACAATATAAATCTTATTTGTTCCAACATTAGATACAAACTTTCTTGCACTTTATTAGGGAATATACTTTCGGCAAAGCTGGAAGACCGGCAATAAGACTTTTAGCAAGGTGTAACAACCCCACAGCTAGTTAGTGGAGGGTAGGGAGCTAGTACTGTCTACTCTGCTCACACACACACTTGTGTTCTATCGTGACTTTTACTTTTGGCTCGGAGGAGAGTGCACGTTCGCTTCTCTCTACCACCCAACCTTTCTTGACTGGCCTTTGATTAATTTGTCTTTTTAGTTTTTGTTTACTTTTTGTAGGTGTGAGTGGGGCTGTTTTGGAGATGGCTTAGTGCCGGTTTTTCTTGGCAGCGAAGAACCTTTTTTTACAATCTCTTCCCCTTTGATGTTGGACAACCCTTGGGCTGGAGGGTCCCCCCTCTCCTCCTAGTGCAGCGGCTCGGTCCTCCTCCGCAGGGCAGTCGTTCTCCGTGTGGATGCTCCTTCACCGTATGAAGCAGATGTTACTCGCACCCTGTGAGTTCAATGGTGGGAAGGCCGCATGCGGCTGACCCAGAGCTCGACTTCAGTCTTCCTCCTCTACGCTGATGACGATGCACTCTCTCGCTCTGCGATGGTAGCCAGCAGAGTGAGTGCAAAGTCTGAAGCTTGTTCCTGGGCCTCTTGGGGAACACCTTTCCTGTTTGCAAGTTAGGATTTCTTCTGAGTGGTTTTCTTCAAGGCTAACGACGACGTACCCCCTCGTTCTGGGATGGCAGCTGGGCGAGGGAATGCAAAGTCTGAAGCATATTCTACACCTCTTGTGGGACACTTTTCCTGTTTGCTGGTTAGTTTTTCTCCTGAGTGGTTTTCTTCAGTGCTGACGATGCCACACTCCCTCGTTCTGCAATGGCAGCTGGCGGTGGGAGTGTAAAGTCTGAAGCATGTTCCTGTGCTTCTCGGGGGACACTCATGTTTGCTGGGTATGTTTTTTCCTGAGTGGTTTTCTTCTGCGCTAACAAAGTCGCACCCTATCATTCGGCTAATGCAGCCGGCATAAGGAGTGCAAAGTCGTAAGCATGTTTCTGCGCCTCTCAGGGGTCACCTTTCCCGTTCATGTGTTAGGTTTTCTCTCGAGTGGTTTTGTTCAGCTCTGATGACAATGCACACCCTCATTCTGTGAAGGCAGTCAGCATAGAAAGTGCTAAGTCCGATGCTTTTTCCTGTTACTGTGGAAGTTGCTGCTCCCACCCCATCACCGCCTTTATCGCCAGCGCCTGCAGCAGGTCCTGATCATCGTGTTGATGATGGTGCTCTCCCTCGTTCTGAGCTTACTCAGCCGGCAGAGGAAGGACAAAGTCCAAAGGTTATTCCTGCTGCTCATAGTGGCACCTTTCTTGTACGCAGATTTAGTCCTCCCTGGAGTAGTCTTCGCCGCGCAGGATTAAAAGTGTGTTATGGGCTCATCCATGACTTTCTCTAATCCTTTGGAATGTGGCTCGTCGGAGCATGAAGATGTTGCTTGTCCCCAACGAGTTTGATGCTTCCACTGTCCGTCCGCCTAAACTCCTAGCAATATTGTCTCACCTAGCCGTCTCATCTCGCCTAGCTGATTCGTCTCGTATAATAGACTCGCCTCGCCCTGTCAGCTGGCCTCTCCCAGTCCTGCGGCAGCTAGCGATCGCCTATCAGCTCATGATCGCCTATCAACTCGTGATCGTCCGTCAGCTTGTGGTCTCCTGTCCGCTTGGGATCGTCCATCAGGTTGTGGTCTCCCGTCCGCTTGTGATCATGTGCTAGTCTGCAATCATCTGTCAGCTTGCGATCACCCATCAGCTTGCAATCTCCCGTTAGCTAATGATCACCTGCCAGCTCGCGACTGCCCATCGGCTTTCTTCCAGGTTCCTAGATTTGTAGCAACAGCTTCCAGCACATGATGATTTATCTACTCACTATTGCCCTTCTGGTCTCTACCCCAATTCAGAACTAACAACAAGACAGCACAGACCTGGTCATGACCAGGTTCCTGCTCATGACCAATCTCCAGCTTGCGATTGAGTTTCCAGCATGCCACTGCAAGCCTACTCGTGATTACTCCTGGAATAGCGACCACTATTCAGTGTCACAGCGCTGCTCAGCTCGCGACTTTCCCTGCTGAGGTAAAGTTATCCTCCGCCTTTGACGATCAGTAATCTTCCCACTTGCTGGTAGAATCGCCAACAACCAGCGACAAGTCGCGGAAGGTTTGACTCTTGGGATAGTCATTACCGACTTTGTTCGATGGAGAGCTTTTCTGGCAAGAATCGTAGAGCCCTAACGGCTATGACCCTCTCTGCCAGCTGATGCATTGCTCTTCCCAGCGAGACTCCTTCTTCTCTACTCGTCTTTCACAATCGCTTTTCGAGTCTCTTAGCAAGTCTCCTCATCTAGATGACACACACTAGAGTCTTTGTCGAGAGCAAGAGCTAGCGCTACCTCCTCAATGCTAGCACTCATGTCCGCAGTAGCACACAGGTGTGCTCTACTTCGATGTGCTCACAATGACGGCAGCACACAGAAATTGATCCTACGGTTTCTACAGGTCGTGCTTCTTCTGTAGTGCTTACCATGACATGCAGTCGAGGTAGTTTAGCACACACACTCTTCTTGGAACCTAACCCAGCACTCACCAACGATTAGAGGGGTACAAAAGACTTGTCAGGGATACAGCAGACTTGTCAGCCTCTCGATACGACAATAAGAGGGCATGCAGATGTTTAAAAGGCTCGCGCATGTGGTTGCTCAAGCTTTTACATCGGCTCACCGATTCTCATCTACATTCACGAACATTTAACACTCACAAACGTTCCTCGTACCACTACTACTACTACTACTGACGGGCCATGGTCGTTAGCAATCAGTCGCCTCCTCTGCTCCCTGTCTCTAACCATTTTGGGTCAATTGTTTTGGTATACGGTTACCTTACAAGTCGATTTCTTCATATACTGTACTTGCATGACAAGATCTTTGTTAGTCGCGCATGCGTTCTTGCCCATAAGCCACCGGATCTCACCAGTAAGGTAGAACATAGGTCTACACAGCAATTGCTGCAATAGAGGTCTTCCGATCACTTGCTACTGCCGCCTTCTCCTGTGATTCAGAATGAGACTCAAGAAATATAATCCTTCAGGGTTATTTTCTACTTCTCCCCATGAGTTAGAGAACTCTCAAATTGCTGACAAGGTTTTGGGTTCTGATTCCTTGTGCTCTCCTTCTCGCCCTGTCACGCCTGCATTGGGCAATAGTCTCGTAAAACAAAACTCCCCTGGCTTATTCTTTTTCATCCCCAAAATTTCTAGGGGATTGAGTTAGCTCATGCTTACGTTTACGAACAATAGCATACATAAGATTCAAGGAATCCCCTCCTCTTTTCACCTTGTCATCATTGGCCCAGGCTCCCTCTGGAATTGTGCAAAGCAACATCGATCCTTCTTCCTCGAGGTTCTTCACCGGGAAAGGCTAAATACGGCCAAACCAAAGCTTGATCTTGGTCTTGTTCGTCAGCTCGCTGACAGTGCCGCTCTTCCTCAACCGGAGTTAGCTCAGCCAGCAGAGTTTGCGAGCAAGCAATTAGGTTTTAATTGAGAGTGATGTGGTGAATCCAACTAAAAAAGTCAAAACCGTTACAGCGTATGAACTTGTATAAAACGTGTGGTACATGGCTCATCTCCCCCTAAAAATTACATACATGTGAAATAGTGCGCCCTATTCTAGAGAGGCGCACTGTAGGTAGGTCATCTGGCTGGAGATATGCAGGTTTGAGGCGATAAATGGAGACCCAGTCTTCTTTACCATGAATGTTGAGGCAGAAAGCCTTTGGCATATGATGGATCACAAGGAAAGGGTCCATGTAAGGGGTGTTAGCGTTGGTTTGCTAGTGTTGTTGTGCGGGGAAACATCCATTGCTGAATGCAAATTTGTCAGCATGTGTTACTTAGCTGGGGGCTTGTAAGTCTGTTGGCATGGAGTAAATTTTCCCACAACATGGTGTAGGTGCTGGAGATTGTCAGAGAAGGTTGCAGACAAAGAAATTTGGCAGGGACCTCCAATGGGTTGCCGCATACCATTTCAGTTGCAGATACATTTAGGGTGTCTTTAAGGGTGGTCCTTAATCCCAGGAGGACCCAGGGAAGCTGGGTAAACCAGTTGGAGTCCTTGCAGCATGACATCAAAGTTACTTTGATGGTGTGATGAAAACGTTCAACCATTCTGTTGGCAGCAGGGTTGTAGGCGGCTGTCTAATATACAGTGATTCCCAGGAAATTTGCTAATGATGTCCACAATTGAGAGGTGAAAGTGGTACCCCTGTCAGAAGTAATATGCTCAGGGATACCAAATCTCACTATCCATACTGAGAGTAAGGCAGATGTACATATGATGGACATTGCACTTTCCATGGGAAAGGCTTCAGTCCGAGTGGAGCGGTCGATGATGGTAAACAGGTAACGGTGTCCTTCTGATGTGGGTAAGGGACCTACTATGTTAACATGATAGTGGGCAAAACGCCACTGAGGTTGAGGAAAGGTGCCCACTCCTGAATCTGTGTTTATGTACTATTGAAGTTTGACATTAAGTACAGGTTCAGACCTAATCCTTAGCATCCTTATTAGTGTCTTGCCAAATGAACTTCATCATCAGTAGCTGTGCAGTAGATCGGCGCGAAGGATGTGAGAGGGTATGAATCAAATCATACACCTGTCGGCGCATGGGAGCAGGTATCCACAGTGTAGGTCTACCAGTACTGACGTCACTGAGGAGGGTGGCATCGAAGTCGTGTAGAGGGACGTCTTCCCAAGGGAGGGATGTGCAAGATGTCCTACATGCTTGGTACTCTGGATCTTTTCATTGGGTTTCTGCCAAGGCGTAATCCAATCTCAGGTGAATGGCGGCCAATGTGTTTCTTGACAGGGCATTGGCAATGGTATTCATTTTCCCATGGATGTGTTGAAGGGTGTAGTTGTATTCAGCCATGGCTGGCGTTGATGGACGGACCAAGTGTCAGACTTTCGAGTGAAGGCGTGCACCAGAGGCATATGGTCCATGCGAATGACGAAAGCGACGGACAGCCAAGTGCACCGTCAGCAATTCGCAATCGAAGGTTGAGTAACTGGATTTCGCTTTGGACAGTTTTCTACTGAAGAAGACCAATGAGCGGGCAAGCCATTGGCCACCTGCTCGAGTACTGCACCAGTATCAACGTCGCTGGCATTGGTGGAGAGAAGGAGAGGTGCATGTGGCAGGGGAAAAGTGAGAGCAGCAGCAGTTGATAGGGCATTCCTTTGCATTGCAGAAGGCCACTTCTTGAAAGGGACCCCACTTCAGGTCTCTTGGCTTGCCTTTGAGGGAGGCATAGAAGGGGGGGGGGGGGAGGGGACGGGGACATGTTGCATCATATGGCCTCAGACTCTTGCCTACTCTTAACATTATTGCCACATGAACCTCTTGGAATGAGGGCAGTTTTCTGGCCCTCCAACAGTTCACTTCAGGATACTCCATGAGGTTGATGAATGACAACACTAGGGGAATAACATATTCAAACATCAAGGAAGTTCCTCTTCATAGCACCTATACCAACTAGTTAGGGAAATGCTAAGGTGGAAGAAGACTACAGTCAAGCGGCACGATACAAGACTTCTTACTAAGCGATTTCACTTATATGTGACACAGAGAACCTCAATACCTATTATAAAAAAAATCAAATATTTGCAATAAAAATGTTGCGGTGCAATAATATCAAATTGCCTGCTCTCGTTGGCAGTGAGCTGGCTTCGCACCACTTGCCTCTCTCTTTACCAGCTCGTTCCAGCTCTCGCTGTACACTGTATATCCATTTACTGTGGTAAAAAATTACAGCTATATTTGAAATAAGCCATATTTTGATTAAACTGGTGTATCAGTTTTCTGTATCCATTAATAATGCATGTAATATTCACATTTTATTATTGTATATTTGAATAAAAAAAGTGAACTATAATCTTTTCCATTGTTTATGTTTATGCTTAACAAATCACCGGATGAAGGCATGCTACTGAAGGATATTTTATATTTCCTAAAAAAGAAAAAAAAATATTAATTGAGGTATCATTTTCCAATAAGCATAGTAATTTCAATAGTTTTATTTGAAATACCATATATTCTCATGTAAAGGACAACCCCATATAAAGGGCGACCCTAAAGTTTCCTTTAGAAAAAGTGTATTTACCATATTCTGTGTGTAATAGGCGAATGGCACTTTCAAGGCCAGCCTAATGTTACTACACTTTTATTATAAATCTTGTGCCACACATTATAATGTTTATTGTTGCTATTGTTATATATTTATGTTTTTAGTTTATAAAATAAGCTGTATTTCTTTTTAAGAAAGTATAGAAATAAAACAGTTTGTGAGTTTTGATAATGTTTACATATTCGTCATTGATGAATATGTAAACATATGATCTACCGCCATTTCTTAGCAAAAATGTAAATAATCCTAGTTGTCCCAAAGTGATTGCAGTTTTGAAATACTGTAAAGGTAAAATTAATTTTTATTTTTATTTTACTTAAACACAACTACAGTATATGATTATGCAGAGCATATTTTATGATGTTAATTCAATCCTTCCAATCTACTATGTTTTTTGTTCGGTTGTTATTGTGGCTGTATACTTTTATGCAATAATTATAATGTTACTTATGATACTTTTATCATTATCTTTTAATTTTCTATCCCATTGAAGTAGAAGATGGGATAGGTATTATTATTGGGTTACTGTAGATGTCAGAGTACTGTGCAAGAGACAATGCATCAGGAATTGCGCTATGTTTCAAAATTGCTGTGTAGAACTGCGTAAGAAAATGGTTAGTGGTCGTTGACTAAAATATGTACACTTAGTAAATCTTAAATTGTATTCATATTGTACAGTGCAGAATTACAGTAATTTTGTTTATTGTAAACGTATGCTATGTGTGTGGTGAGTCAAGTAGTGCGAACGAAAACAGTGAATACTTACAGTACAGTTAAGCTTTACTGTAGTGATAGTAGTATGTTACAGTAATATACGCTAAAGTATAAGCGAGTGTTACTATATAGAAATAACTATACTGTGATGGAAACCAAGTGAAAACAATATTAGGCAGTACTTAGTGTGTTAATTATAAGAGCGTAGGCAATGGCAGTTAGTTGTTAGGTTAGGTTAGGAGTTATCCCACCCTTGGGTGGCAAGTATTTGTGCTTCTTTGGCCTGTCTATTACCTAACCCTTGCAAAGAGTTGGATCTGACTGTACTCAGCACCCCTGCAACCCTGCTCTACCCTGACATGAGAGATGTTCTGGCAGGCAATCTGAGTATTGACTCAGGTAGTGGGCTCTGAGTGGTCTGTGGATATTCAAGTAACCAGCATAGTTCCAGCCTTGTGGGTTTCACCGACAGTAGACCTGTCCACCACGTTCCTGATCGACAAGCTAACAAGGTACTGCTTGTCAGTACCTTTTTCCCCAAACACTTGTGTTGTGACATTAAAAGACTTGGCTGCTGCTACCCAAGCTTTATTCAACTTAAACTTCAGTAGATTATTCCCTGAAACAGTCATGAACATAATTAGCAGACCCCATAATAATTGTAATACAAACTATGTTAGATTCTCAAAGTAAATCTAATTAAACCAAATAGATACCAATGGAATAAAACAAAAGGAAATACAAAAGAAACAGAGAATTACTTGATAAGATGCTTTGACTGTCCCTCCATCAGGTAAGTAAACAAAGTATGAAAAGATCACCAGACAAACGGTTCAGAGTGGGGTATGAAAGAGCAAAAGGACAAAACAATATTATAACAACTTGGCTAGGGGCCTTCCGACAAGAGGGGTTAGCATAGATGTCGACGCGTTTCCTCCCTCCCCTCTGGTTACACTAGACGGAATGGTTTCTGAACCTTCTACATCTGTTCTCAGAGGTGCCAAGAGACTCCTTTCCACGTCACGATCTTTGAAGTCAACCACGTGGGAAAAGGAGAGTCCTTTTGTGCAACCGGTTGCAAAGAAACGTCTGATTACCCCCCAAGAATCATTAAAGTTTACCAGGTAAAGCATGTAGCCTTTTGTGAGGCAGGCAGCGGAAGGGTATTGATCCTCTCAACGCCTCTACTCCAGTGATAGCCGAGTCTCATCAACTCTTCCGGAAGAAGTCTCCTTTCTTTCACGACAGCTTTGATCCTAGCCTTTGATAGAAAAGGGAGTTGTCTATCCTTATACGAAGTCTTTAACGTACCTACATGGTCAGCTTATTGCGTTCTGAGAAAGGAGCACCCTTGGTGCCGCTGTGCCAGACATCAGTTCTTCTCCTTTCACTTGGGCCATTTTTCTGCTCGCTCTGATCTCGGCTGGAAGGATCAATGAACGACACGCCCTTTCTTACAACATTGACGTCTCCCATTCCAGGGTTGGGGACAGGTAATTCTTGACTTCATTCCTGAGTGTCTCCAGACCTAAAAGCTGGCAGTAACAATTCCCAGGTTTGAGCCCTTCCAGATTAGGAGTCTTCAAAGTGTATCCAATGATCCAAAATATCTACTACTTGGTCCATTGAGGACCTTAAGGTACTACCTCAAGAGAACTGCAGTACCTTACTCCTAAGTGGCAGCACTCTCCTATCAGCAAAGGGAAGGTCAAGAGAAGGATCACCAAGAACATCATCTCGGCATAGGTTCGCAAGGTAATAGACCGGGCATGGAATCCTGATCCATCTCCTCAGACAAGGAGATCTAGAGCTCATGATGTTAGGGGCATAAGTACCTCTCTAGCGATAAAGAAGAACTACTCTTGTGACGCAGGACCTTCATGCGGGTGTGTAGAAGTATCAAACGACCTTCACCGCCCACTACCTGCAAGATGTGACCCACAGGAACATGAAGACGTTCTCCATTGGCCCTGAGTTGGCTAGACAACAAATGGTTTAAACACTTTAGGTTCCTTAATGGACAAGTAGCAGATGGTGGAGGGTAGAGGTTACCTGGGATTAAGTCTGGGTAGACTGAAAAGAATAACTGGCTCTTTTATTTCTTTCATCTTCCCCTCTCTTTGGGAACACCACCTACAGTACTCTTTAAGCTGGCCTCCTCTATCTGCAGGTAAAACCATTTCCCTTGTGTTTCCTGGTATAGAACTATATACTTGTTGCATCCCCATACTCCTTGGCGAGGTGAGATTGAGTAACGTCTATGGCTGATTAAAGATTCCTACGTTTCTGAAAATTCTTACCTATACTAGTCACACTGCTACTATCACTCAATAACGCAGATTACTCAGGCCACTCAAGCCTGCTATTGCACGTAGGTTTTAGCAAGGTGTCAAGGTTATCCCCCTTATATGTGCATGGTACGAAGGGAGGAAAACCCCTTTGTCAAATGCCAGCCAGTTGGTTAGGACTTCCACCCACCTTACGGGTGAGTCTAACGTAATAAAGAGCGAAAGGGTATGTATTTAGTGTTAGAACAATTGACAAATCTAAAGTAATTTGTATTTTTCCTAACAATACAAACCTCGAGCTCTGTCTAAAAATTTGGTCTGCCATAACCTATCCTTCGGTTAGTCCTGCCTGCAAGCAAAAGTAACAATAGAACACAGGTGTGGGTGAGCATGGTAGCTTGTACTAATCCCCTATCCTCCACTAACTAGCGGTTGGGTAGTTACACCTTGCTAAAAGTCTTATGCCTAGTCTAACACCTTTGCCAAAAGTATATTCCCTAATAAAGATCTCAAGGTTTGTATCCTTAGGAGAAATACATATTACTTCAATTTGTCATATTTTGTAGATGTATAACAGTGAAACAAGTTGCAAAAAAACCTGTCTTGTTAGAAGGGCCAGACAATCAAATGAAAAAAAAAAATTTTTATTTAAAATTTTCTTAGTTAATTCCTTACTTTCCTTTTTCTTGTTAACAACTTGGGTTTCTTTTTAAACATCTGATATATTAATTTTAAGGTTGGTGATCATCAATTGTCAACATCCTTTACTTTAGTGTTTGTTTGCGTTTATGTACGGCATTATCTGTAGTTAGGAAATCAGACATTTTAAATGTGTGCCAATTCTGCTCATGATGAGGATGTTATGTATCATATATGCAGCTTTACTAATCTGACATTAAGATGCATTAGTTAAAGTACTTTTCTTCTAAACTTTGCACTTTTTATTCAAAAATTAGTCCAGAAATTTCATTTGGTCTGTTAAAACTACTTCACTATATGAGGGTTACCGAATTAACAAACATTTTAGATACATTACTCTGATTTCTTTTGTAAATCTGATTTCTTTGATAGACCAAAAGTTGTCTAATTTGTAATGTGTTTTACCAAACAATGAAAATCTTCACAAACATTAACAAACGTATACTTTAGTTACATTGAATATTTTGTATAATTGCATTTGTTTTTACCAAAAGAAATTTTTTTGTCTAGGACATAAAGAAGCCTAAATGGCCCCTTTTCAGCTTATCCTCAATTTTCCTAAATAGGATTATCCTAGATAAATGGTAATTTCATATGCTAGTGCCATGTAAAAGTACAGATTTTAATTTTGTTGCTGTTTATTCGGGTAACCTTTGTATTAGGCTGCTCAGACAATCAATATTTTATGATTGGGATACATTCTTGATTTTAGTCTTACTGCTAATGGGGTTAAGTAATAATTTTCTTTTATTGCTCATTGTTATTCTGTACTAATAGTGTAATGTTGCTTTTGGTCTCATTTTAAAGCTGAATAATTTATTTCATTAGAGTATTTTTAAAGATACATACTCATAATGAATAATTGAAATTATCTGAGAACAATGATTCCTTTATCATTTATTCATAAATGTCAAAGAAGCAAAGATTTTTATGATTATATTTAGAAGTGGATGAGGGATGGTTATTTTTTATTGACTCATATTTGAAGCCTAACCATCATATTAACCCCCCTTCCCAAACATCAATCCCGCCCTGCCCGATTTTGATGTAAAGAAATTTCTGTAATTAAATTTTTCATGAAATGTCCCCTGGAATCTGAAGACTTAATCAGCTTGTGATATCAGTTAGTATTATATATTTTTTTCTAAATTTCTTTATTGGAATAACCTAATCACATTCAGCATAAGTAGCAATAGTGTGAGTGCATATGTATTTTTGTTGCTAATCATTAGTGTTCTTTGTAAGCATGTTTGTGTCATTACTTACGATGAATGTTTCTTTTCCTGTGAATCAGGGTCTGAATCGCCTTGCTGCAATAGCACTGCTGTTTCTAAATGAAGAAGATGCATTTTGGTGTCTTGTATATATCGTTGAGTACTTAATGCCTCCTGACTATTATAACAAAAATCTTCTTGGATCACAAGTAGATCAGGTAAGTAATGGAAAGAAATATTTAGTTTTTAGTTAACAATGCTTTCAAAAGGCTTGTTGTTTAATGCCCTGTTAACATATCATAGAGTATTGTAGATTATTCAGTTGATCTACAATTCTCTTGTATATGTCTATTTAGACTGATTTTTTATAGCACTGAAAAATGATTTGATGACTTTAGTTTACATTTCTGTTGAATTTTACCTGGCTTTTGACTGACTCGGAAAAAAGTCACAACAACTATGCCTTATTTTGTTCCAGTAATTTACCCTTCCTAGCCAAAACATTATCTTGATGGGTTAAATACAGTAATCCCAAAAATTAAGAATACATAAATCTTTTTAACAATGGAGGGCTTTTCATGAAAGTTAATAGATGCATAGAAAAATTATAAGATGAATGACATACCGTAGTTATTTTCCAGACAAAAATAAGACAGCCTTCGATACTGAGTTCTTTGGTTAAATTGGTTAAGAAATGACATTAGAAAATAAAGAAAATTTTCTCAACAATATGCTCGGGGTCATCTTCTTCTTCTTCTTTGTCTACATCTTTTCCCACTTCCGTCTCCGGGTCCTCTCACTGAAAAGCACTGCAGGTAAACCATGCAGTATTTCTATGAATCTTCCCTGATGTTCAGTATTTCTACAAATCTTCCCTGATGTTCAATATTTCTACAAATCTTCCCTTATGTTCATTATTGACGTTACCCCAAAACACCAAAACTTATGTTTTCTTCCCTTCAAGAGGCTTAACCTCTCGTCTACCAAGGCGACATCTTTTAACTAATGGCAACCATCAGTGCATGATGTCTTATAGTCGATGTTTATCCTGGCTCCCGTTTTCTTGAAACCATAGTTATCTCGATGCAAGATAATAACCTGCTCTTTAACATAGCATTGTTATTTCAGCGGAGCTGAAAACTAGTCAAAACTGAAGGTTAAAAAGGGTTTAACTACCCAGCGCTAGTTAGCGGCAGGAGGTGTTGTGTTTACCCCTCTGCTCCTACCAGCACTGGTGACTAACCGTCACTTTTTAATTCAGCTTTTTAACCTAAACTGGCTGAAACTCATTTCTTTTCTTTTTCTTTTCAGGTATGCTTGCCCGTGAGATCCAACCATGCGAGTTTGTCCGTGTCTTGAAGGGCCTCGTTGTGGCACCTTCTTATCTTCTGAGGAGACGGATTCTCACAGTTTCTGCCCTTCTTGCCGAGGTCACTCATGCACGAAAGTCTCTCCTTGTAGTGTGCTGTCTCTCCTTGTAGTGTGCTGGGAGTGGTCGCCATCCCAGTGGTTGAGGTTTGGTAGGTGGAAGAAGAAGAATCTAAGAGGGATTCTTCCCCTTCGAGGTCAGCCTCGAAAGGGAAGAAGACTCGACTTCTTTCTCCTCCGGTTCGATCTCTCCATTCTGACTCTACCCGATAGGCTTCCTCCGGGGAACGGTTGAGTACTAGTGGCGCCCTGATAACCCGGGATAACCTCGTGCAGAGTTTTTTCCCATTGCCACCCCCTAGAGGGGCAGTGACGGAGTCGTCCACGGGAGAGTCTCTCTCAGACTATGCGGTTTGTCTGCTGTCACCCTCCTTGGGGTTGACATGTCCTCCGTCAAAGGAGAAGCTACCGGAGGTCCTCTGTTTGGGTGTGCGTGCACACTCGATTGCTGAGTCCTCTACTTCTGCTCTCCTCAACATTCCCCGTGCTTTGGCAGGAGGACAAGAGCAGTTGAAGACAAGCATTCTTGGAGCGACTTGTCCAGAGACCCTCAGGTCTCAGGAACAAGCTTCAGCTTTGTTCGAGAGGTTATTCAGGGAGCAGATCCGCTTCCTGGGCTTGCCTGATGGGAGGAGAAGTAACTTGGGCAACCGGAAGGTTCTCCTTTCAGTGTTGGGTAGTCTGACCCTCCGAGGAAAGACAAAGCAACACATCTTTCTGAGCTACAGCTCCCTCGTCCACGAGGCAATGCGCCATTGGAAGGAGGAGTTGATCGATCTTCTTGTTTGCGAGAGAAGAGATCTTCTCTGACCCTCTCGTCCAACGGCAGCTCCTTCGTCTGCAAGGCGATGCGCCATCAGGAGAGAGAGATGAAGATCGTTCCTTATGCTTGCAAGAGGAAAGATATTTGCCTGAGTGGTCCCCTCCACGAGGGTATAACAGAAAGGTACTGGATTTGTCCATACCACATTCCAGTCCATCTGAGTTTTTCAGAGCTGAATGACTAAGGTGGTAGGAGGTTTCCATCTGCCCCCCCCCCCTCCACTCACCTCACCATTGAGCGAAACTATTAGTGTTTCACGAGACCAATCTCTTATGAGATCGGTCAGACGGGTAACTTTGGAGTTTTCCCTCGCTGCAGCACAAGCACTCAGTCCCCTGTCATTCCTCACCTCTTAACATAAGGAAAGCACCGTGCTTTTCTCCTTCAGGAGAGCAGGTGAGCAAGAGAGCTCCACTTCTTGACGCTCTCGGACAGGATTTCGTATTGTCGCCAAAGGTGGAGAGGCTCTACGTGTCGCCGCGTGCCTTTCCTTCTAGCGAATAGGAGGGGAGAGCTTAACCGCTGGAAGCACGGAAACCTGATTCTTGCCAAGTGAACGAGGTTCCTATGCGCTCTAGCGATCGCTATCATGAGAGGGTGGAGGTGAGCAAGCACACTGACTCGCCTCGCCAACCAACATCTCGTCAAGGTGGTTCACCTCGCGGTCGTTCACCCTGCGAGCGCTCACCTGGGAGAAGGTTGAGGCGTTCTCCCAATCCCTCCCCCCCCCACCTCGGCCGGTGCGTTCGGAACCATCCAAACGTAGGGAGACTGAACCATCAGGTAACTTGTTAGCCAAGGATGGACCTGGGTTTCAAGACCTGGTGAAAGTGCTTAAACAAGTGATGGGAATTTCCAACGATCCTCCAGCTGCAGTGGCGAAGGTTCACGTCATTCCCCTTGATTCTCCTAAGGGATCTAGCCTAGCTAGGTTGCCACCACCCCCTCTTCCTCCTGTCACCTAGAGAGCCTCAAGGTATGAGGATTACCTGAAGGCTAAGGATCCTTAGATCATGGATCCGAACTGGGGGAGGGCGGCAGTGACTCAGGTTATGGCCACGAGGTCGGTTAGGGAAAGAGAGGTTGCTTCTCTCTGAAGATCTGAATCCTCTAACCTTCCCCCGGTCTCTCGCTTGGATATCTGGAAGCCTGTTAGGATCGATGACTGGGAAGATGCTTCATCTTGATTGAAGGATACCCCTCTCCAAGTTGGTCCCAGGGGTGCTAAACCAACAGAATCAATTAGGGGAGAGGAATCCTCTCTTTTGAGTGAATTTGAGATTCAACCAAGAGAGAGGAAAGACCCAAAGACTCTAGGCAAAAACTGGCATTCTGTGGATGAACATTAGATTCGAGGGGACCAGTCTCCTGTTTCAGCCGCTAACATAAAACCTAGGCATAGCAGCTTTCCCCCCAGAGCACACTCGGCATCCAAAAGGATTTCTGTTGATGACCATCACCCTCCCCGGGCTACTATGGGTGTTAGCTCGGGGGAGGAAGAACCTTTTGATGATGGTTCCGAGTACTCCCTGCTTCCGCCTGCGCGAATGTTACACCTTCGGAGCAGAAAGATTTCGATAAAATTTTCTAAAGTTTCTGGCTTGCACTAGGAATACAGGATCTGGATAAAGTTTTACCTCTCCCGAATCTGAGAATTCAATGTGACCATCATCCCTTGAAAGGGCTACAATCTCAGTGACTCTAGCACCAGAAGCCATTGCAAGCAAAAAGATAGAGGTTTGAGTAAGATCCCGCAGAGAGGCAGAGGCGTTATCTATCAAAGAGACAAAGTGCAAGATTTTATCCAACGACCATGAAATAGTCTTGGGAGGAGAATTAGGTTTCAGTTTAGCACAAGCCTTCGGGATCTTATTGAATAGCTCGCTATTGAGGTCGTTAACAAAAGCATACGCGATTGGTCTCGTTAGTGCTGACTTATATGAGGTAATTGTTGTAGAGAATAGACCATGATCATGTGGTGATATAAAGAAAGAAATACAAAAGCCCATAGAAATAGAAGAGGGCTGATGACTTTTCACGAACGCAACCCATTTTTTCCAGGAAGACAAACGTTGTTTTGTGGTGTTGGACTTGTACAGTCAAATGCAAAAGTCTTGTCATCTCCAGTCCCCCTCTCTCACCCCCAATACCTATAGATTCCAGAATTTCAGGTGTAGAAGAGTTTGGTTGTGGGGGGGGGGGAGGCAACAGGCGGAAGCCAGACGCCAGGCAGGGGGTTGGGCAATGAGCTAGGGGAGGACGCCAGGAAGGGGGAAGTACAGTCAAATGCAAATGTCCTGCCGTCTCCGGTCGCCCACTGTCACCCCCAATTTTATAGATTCAAGAACTGCAGGTATAGAAGAGTTTGGTAGTTAGGGAGGACCACTGGCAGGGGGGTGCGGTTGACGGGCTAGGGGAGGACGCCAAGAAGGGGAAGGACGACGGGCGGGGGAAGTACTACTTGTTAGAGCTGTATGATGTGTGATGGCCAGGGAAACAAATTTATATGTATGAATGCAAATTCAATATAATATCACACGATCCAATCTTAGTTTTATGATTATAATGATTCTAACTTATATTTGCTGTTTTTTACTATACCCTTCTCACAAACAACTTGTTGACAAAAATTATCGATGATTAGTTTGGCAATTATTATGTCTTGACTGAAAAATCTTTTGTAAACATAAGCTAGGAACTCTCTCTCTCTCTCTCTCTCTCTCTCTCTCTCTCTCTCTCTCTCTCTCTCTCTCTCTCTCTCTCTCCCCCTATATATATATATATATATATATATATATATATATATATATATATATATATATATATATATATATGTATATATATGTGTGTGTGTGTGTGTGTGTTGAAAGAATTAGATTCTAAAGGCTGGGAAGGAGTAATTTTGTTTTGAAAGTAATTCACTATCAATTAATCAGTATCATTATATTTTCGGCAATGATTCCAAATTATAATTACATTGTTTAGACCCACTTGTTGTTATTCGATATAACATTCTAACAAAAAAGTTACTGGCTAAGATAATGAACTTTGGTATAGTTTGGAAAATTTGTCCAGACTGAAAAACCTTACTTATACCTAATTCCCGAGTCCAATAACAACTCATTTTTCTTAGCATATCTACAATTGGTATGCAACAATTCAGCATATATGAACAAGTATTTCAGGAAACATTAGTTTTTGTGTGAGTAGTCAATCATCAGAGAGCAACTACAAATACTCTTCATATTTCTTTACATCTTCCCCTTGCTTACACTATGTAAGGTTCAGTTAGGTGTATTTATGGCTATTCTTGGTCTTGTTAAGTGTTTTTTTCTTTCCTAAAGATACGATTTACACTGAGGTATGAAATTTTGTGCCACCACAAATGAATACTACTGCATTTTGTAGATTCTATAGAGACAAGTCACTTAATGCTTAAAATATTTTTATGACATAATCTCTAAGTATTCTCTGTCATAGTTACTGACTACATGTTAATGACAATGAGACAAATTGGGTGAAAGCTGGACAGACTAGGATGTATGCACTCACTTATGCTAGATGCAATATGGTTTTAATTGTTGTTATGGTATGGAGCTCATGTTAATTCTATGTTCCCGTTGAATAAGCTCTTGTTCCAGCTGTTATTTCATGGTTAATAAGCAATTATATTCAGTTAGTATTAAATATGGTTAAGTGACATAATTTTATAGTTGTGTTTATTGAGATTATATGACCCCGGGAGAATAGTGTAAAAACTAGACTACAGTGACCATGCAGTTGCTGAGCTTACTGAATATAAGTATTTGCTGCAAAGTAAAGAAAAAGTTCCATTATTTTAATTCTAATTCAAGAATCATACATATATACAATGTAAACTAAGTGCTTTATAGTTTGATGTCCATCCACCATTATTACTATTATTATTATTATCATTATTATTATTATTATTATTATTTTTGGGCTCAGACCATGTCGTCCTGATGGAAGGTTCCTTTAAGTAGCTTCCTAGGGTATATTTGACTACAGTGATATTCCCAGAGAATTTAACTTAAGGTCTCCAGAATTCTAACTCTTGGCGCGAATATCCTTAAAGTTTCCTTTTAGGATATCGCATAATATCAGGGGACGTATTCTTGACACGCCACATAGCAATCTGCACCCCGCATAGCGTTTACGCTTCGAGGGGGAAAAGTGGCAAAATAAAAGAGGAGCCGTTAATAAGGTTCCCTTCCTCCGTTACTGTTTGAGTACACAGATGGCGCCATAATCGCCGCTATCTTTATTCCTTTTTTTGTAGCGATCTCGCTCGGTGGTTTTCCCAGTGCTCTCTCGTAATTTGGATTTATTATGCAATCTCCGGCCTCTTCTGCTTCTGGAAAGTTGAGTATTTAATTCTTATGCTGTATAAATTTAGCTCTGGCGGTAAAGTAAAAAATTGAATCGAATTGAACTAATTTTTTGGCAGTGCTATTGCCTGGACCGGAGGCGTCTTCGGCGCTCTCGTTCGTAACGCATGAGTTATTTAGTTAGCAAAACGACTTTCCCGGTATAATAACTTAAATAAAAATAATTAGCTATTTAGTCTTCATTGCTAGGAATTAATTATATTATGCCGATAGTATTCACATTAGTTTCGGCGATTTAGGTAGCCGATCTTGTTTACGCTAGGCTTCCTAGCCTAGGCTTTATAGTTTACTTTCTTGCATGATATAATAAGTGTTCCTGGTGCTAATAAATTTAAATGAAGATATTAGGCAATTTATACATGTAAGATGTATTGATTGCATAAAAAATTTCTTCTTCTAAGATAGTATATGAGAAAGCTTCGATGAGTTAGGTAGTTGATCTCTCTGTCACTAGGCCAGTAGCCTAGGGGCTTTAGTATACTTTCATACAATCTCCCCGGTTACCCTCATATATAGAGTAATCCCTCCTTCTCTCTGAGTGTAGCCTAAGGCTAAAATCGTGGTTGTTCTTGCCTCGAGTTGTCATTCAGGCAAGACTAGGCTAGGGTTTTTTCTGCCCCTTCCCTTAGCTGCAGATGGTAAGCTTTGGGTTTGGGTCAGAACCTCAGAGTACTTGTCGTGTGCCGGCAACTGGTCGATAGGGTGAATCCATTCCCCTATCAGGTTTTGGTTGTTGGCATAAGAGGCTTTGCCTCCCTAGACTGTACTTGAAGGGGTCATGTGATTCCCCCTTCTCCCTGTGGTTTAGTCAACCAGTCCTGTGCTCGCAGACCCTAGGCTGAAGAATAGAGATTACTCTGCTACCTAGGATGGCGCCGGAACTGGAACTCTGTTTCTCTATGTTTAAGGGTGGCGGCTAGAGGATTACCGGCCCCCTTACTGTATTGGCAGACCCTAGGCTGGGGAATGAATTCTCCATCCGCCTAGGATGGCGCTGATACTGAAACAGAGCTTCCTCAAGGTGTGGTAGGACCGGCATACTGCCGGCTCCTCTCACACCTTATACAGGACCCTTTTCTCTCCCCATTCTGTCCTTTAGTGATGGCCTAGCCATGACATCCCTTTGGCCGTCGTCCTGCAATCTCACTGCTTGCCGGCAGGTTGTAGGACCGGCTTGGGCTTCTGCTTGTATGGCCTAGTCGTTCAGCTTCCCTATTGGACACAGAGCTCCGGGATAGCTGTGTCTGCAGGACCAGCTGCCGGCAGAAGGTCCATTTACTTTTGAGTGTTCTTCAGTCCTCCCTTGGGCTGCCATTTACATCCTATGACCAGCAGGGACCGGCAACGGAGGTGGATGGGTGGAAGCTTGATTATCTTATATTCTCCCCTTCCATTAGAACCCTCATTCCGGAGGAAGGAAGTGAGACAGTGCTCCTACATCGCCCTTCACTCCTTGCTTTCTCTCTCTCTCTCTTGGCTAGTGCCGCCAGGTACTAACCTAACTGGCGGTTGCCGGCCACTAACCTAGCCAGCAAGACGCTGGCTAGACTTGTGGGCCGACAGCCAATGATTCACTGACATAACTGACTTAGCCGGCAAGAGCCGGCCGAGTTCGGTCTACCGGCAACTACCCTGTCACATAAAATGTTGTCTGGGCTAGTCTGACAACAGCCGGTGACTCGCCGGCATCCGGTAAGCCACCGGCAATCCGGTGGGCCGTCAGCTACTAATTTTTCAATCTTGTGTCAGTTGAACTGTGCCTTAGGTACTAGCCTTGCCGGCTACATGCCGGCGACAACTACAGTATATGTATATACAGTAGCCAGTACATCTGTAGTATAGAGCATACTGCAGACAGAAAATTATGGTATAAAAGTATACAGTAGTTCAATTTTCTAACATACTCTGTGTGTCCAGGCGCAGTCTATTTTTGAGACCTTATAAGATATGGAAAGGAATTCCCTTTCTATATACTGATAGATGATCAGTTATTAATGACCCTCATTATTAATCCTTCTGGAAGTGAGTGTTAGTTACACTCTTCTGTCCTTATAGGCTAGACTCTTCCACCGGGCCTCCTGAGGAGGATAACCCTAGGGTTAATATTGAGGGAGGTCACAGCAATTGGCTGGGCGGGAAACACACGTATGTGTCTTTCCTAATTCATTTCTAGCTTATCTATCCTGAGCTATATGCAATAAAATAAAATGGAAAATATTATTAATATTTATTAGTTTATCTAGTGAGATGAACTACATTATACTCATTTTATTTTCCTCTCTTTACAGGAGGACCATGTGAAGTGCAGCAGCATCTTCTGCAACGTGCGTAGCAGGGATTTCTGCGGCCACCTGGAGTGTAGGATGCACTCCCATTGTTCCATCACCAAGGGACTTCTCAAATATTGGGACCCCCAGGTATGTACAGTGTGCAAAGACTTAGTTTATGAGGTTTTTGAGAACCACAAGACAACGGAGTCAAGGGATGCAGCTCGGAACAAGCTGCGCAGATGCGTTCGTGGCTTCCAGAAAAATGCCACTGGGCCTTACCTCCCCAATGAGCATATCAGGGCCTATCTATTCCCCAAAGTGTCTGCAGATGCTGTCATTCCTCAGCCTCACCCTGAGATCCCTTGCATCCAGATAGCCGTGGACACAGATGTCTCGGATGCGATGAAGGACATCCATCTAGATAATGAGAGGATGTCAGAGGTGTCAGAGGACACCGAAAAGGACCTTCTGGCTGAAGGTCAAGAAGAGGAGTCAACGTTGGCTCCAGAGACGGAAGAGGATGAAGTCGAAACAGTGTTTGTTTCGTCGGTTCCTGCCCCAGAACCAGTGCCCTCTACGTCCTCCGCTCCTCCACCTGATAAGTCGGATGACACCCTGTCTGCCATCAGAGCCATGATTGAGACCTTTCAGAAGAAGAGCGAAGAAAGGGAAGCTTTGCTAAGGGAAGGAGATTCACCAGCTTGCAGCGGCCTGTGGGTCTCATAGCAGACTTAATGTGAAGGATCTTCCCTCGTGCTCCGAGGTAAACCCATGGAGGCATGCCGAGTATATGCCAATAACGAACGGCAAGATCTTCATCTCAGAAAAGCTGGGAGCTGTTCTTATCGAGGACATTGAGTTCTGGGCCAGCTTTGAGTCCTATCCTGACTGCTTTGTTCGTCTAAGGACAGAACCTGTATCCAAGGAGTAGACAGAGCCCAAGGAGGTCATAGTGCTTGACCATACAAAGGCTCAAGCCTTGCTAGCCAGCAGTCTGAAGGACAGGGGCTTCACCAACTGTAAGGTGCCAGCCCTGAGTAAGAAACACCCTTCCTTTCTTGCTCCAGCAACAATGGCCTTCCCCTTTGCGGAAAAAGGGTTCAGGGCTGTGATCAAGGCAGTGGAAGCTGGGAAAACTTGCCCTACATTGGATGAGTGTAGGCCCCTTTCCCTAGCCCTGCCGACAGATCATAAAGACTGGAAGGATATTCAGCTTACCTTCTCAGTTGGGAAGTTGGAGGCCGATATCGCTGGACGTCAGTTTAGCGAAAACCTCCCCAAGTTGTCAGAGTTTCTCCTGTGTAGGGAGCAGGACGCGAAAGAAAGGCTTGCTGCCTCTCTGTCCCTCCAGGTGACCCTGGAGGCAATGGCCATTGAACATAGGTCCCCAGATATGTTCATGGTCATAGCCAAAACACACTTGGCAACCCTAACTAAAGACTTTTATAGCTTTGTTAGGGCTAGAAGGGCTTGTAGGGAGTTCTTGTTTGCCTCAGCTGCGGTAAGATACGAACCCAGGAAGTTGATATCTTCCAACATCTTGGGGAAAGACCTCTTCCCGAATGAAGTGGTCAAAGAAATAGTCGACAAAGCCGCCACGGAGAATAGGAATCTTCCCCAGAAGTGGGGCATGTCGGCTAAGAGGAAGTCTTCCCTGGATGAGGGTCCCCAACCGAAACGGAAGACAAAGAGGCCAAGGTTGCCTTCTCGCCCTGCTAGACAACAACAACAACAACAACAACTTCCCATGACCGCTGTGCCTCAGATGGTGGCACAGCCCCAACCCGCCTACCAGATGGTACCCCCAGCAGGTGGTGACTCAGTCACCAGCCTTCACTCCTGCCTATGAGAGGCAGACCACTACCTTTCGCTCTAAAGGTAGGGGGTCAAACAGAGGTTCCTCTAGACGTCCCTCGAGAGGAAGAGGGGGTAGGGGAGGACGCGGTCAAGGAGGCAAGCCCTCCAGAAACCAGTACCAATGAGATGCTTCCGATAGGAGGAAGACTCCGACTATTTCGGGATCGTTGGACCTTCGATCCCTGGGCCCACAGCCTAATCAAGAATGGACTGTGTTGGAGCTGGAGGACAGCTCCACCATCATTCCCTCAATTCTTCCAACACTCCACCCCCGTTCTGGAAGAATACACCCGAGAGCTCGTGAGCAAATGGGTGATGAGGGCAAAGTCCATCAAATTCCAAGGAAGGCTGTTTTGTGTTCCAAAGAAGGACTCAGACAAACTCAGAGTCATTCTGGATTTGTCGCCACTCAACAAGTTCATAGAAAACGACAAGTTCAAGATGCTGACCCTTCAACACATAAGGGCCCTGCTGCCCAAAAGGGCATACACAGTCTCCATAGACATGGCAGATGCCTATTGGCACATTCCGATCAATCGCCAACTCTCCTCCTACCTAGGATTCAGGCTACAAAAAAGAAAGTACGCTTTCAGAGCCATGCCCTTTGGACTAAACATAGCTCCAAGGATCTTCACGAAGCTTGCAGAAGCAGTTGTTCAACAACTACGCCTACAAGGTGTCCAGGTGATATCTTACGTGGACGATTGGCTGGTGTGGGCAGCATCCGAGACGAAATGCATGCAAGCTTCCAAGAAAGTGATCTAGTTCCTGGAACATCTGGGATTCAAAATCAACACCAAAAAGTCTCGACTGTCTCCAGCTCAGAAGTTTCAATGGCTAGGTATACATTGGAACTTACAGTCACATTGCCTCTCCATTCCATTAAAGGAGAGGAGAGAGATAGCGGGATCTGTCAAGAGACTACTAAAATCCAACAGGATTTCAAGACGCTAACAGGAGAGAGTGCTGGGCTCCCTCCAGTTTGCATCAGTGACAGACCCAGTGCTAAGAGCACAGCTAAAAGATGCATCAGGAGTGTGGAGAAGATACGCATCAAATGCTCGAAGAGATCTAAGAAGACCAATACCGATCCGACTTCAATCACTTCTCAAGCCATGGTCGGAGGCCAAAAATTTGAAGAGGTCAACACCTCTGCAACCGCCTCCACCCTCAGTCATCATCCATACGGACGCATCATTGGAAGGATGGGGAGGTCACTCGTCATCAGAAAGTTCAAGGAACTTGGTCCTCTCTATTCAAGACCTTCCACATCAACATTTTTTAGGCCATGGCAGTCTTCCTTACACTGAAGAAATTATCCCCTCTCCCTTCGTTACATATAAGACAGATTCTGGACAGCGAGGTGGTAATGATATGTCTGAATCATCAAGGATCGAGATCAACTCAACTCAACCAAGTAATGTTGGCCATCTTCCGCTTGGCAGAAAAGAAGAGATGGCACTTATCAGCAGTTCACCTTCAAGGGTTCCGCAATGTGACGGCGGACGCTTTATCCAGGCTAACTCCGATAGAGTCAGAATAGTCCCTTATTGCACGATCATTCTCCTTCATCTTACATCAAGTCCCGGAACTGCAGATCGACCTCTTCGCGACGAGCGACAACAAGAAACTTCCTTGATATGTGGCCCCATACGAGGACCCTCTAGCGGAAGCAGTGGACGCCATGTCCCTCGACTGGAACAGTTGAAACAGGATTTATCTGTTTCCGCCATCCAACCTGCTAATGAAGGTCCTCAACAAGCTGAGATCTTTTCAAGGAACAGCAGCCCTAGTGGCTCCCAAGTGGCCCCGAAGCAACTGGTTCCCTCTAGTATTGGAATTGCAGCTGAGGCTGATTCCTCTGCTGGAGCCAGTTCTGACTCAACAAGTACAGAAGTCGACTGTCTTCGCTTCATTACAGAAAACCCAAGACCTTCATCTTATGATTTTCTCTCCGTAGCAGTAAGAAAGTGGTTTGGGATCTCGAAAGAGAGTATAGACTTTTTAGAGGAATATAAGTCTAAATCTATCAGAAGGCAATATGAGTCATCTTGGAAGAAGTGGGTGGCCTTTGTCAAGGCAAAGAAACCAAAGGAAATCTCAACAGATTTCTGCTTTTCTTTCTTTATTCACCTTCGTGAACATTTTTAGCAGTCAACACGATAACTACGTGTAAATTTGCCTTGACTAGACCCTTGCTTTACGCTTTCCAAGTAGACTTTTCTAATGAAATCTTTAACAAAATCCCTAAGGCCTGTGCTAGGCTTAGGCCGGCAGCACCTCCAAGGCCCTTTTCATGGTCTTTGGATAAGGTACTACTTTTGGCTTTAATATCGAAAATTGCTCTCTGAAATATTTGACTCAAAAAGTTATTTTCTTGTTTGCTTTAGCCTCAGAGGCTAGAGTTAGTGAGATAGTGGCCCTTTCTAGGGAAGAGGGCCATATCCATTTTACTGAAACGAGAGAACTGAATCTCTTTCCCCACCCAACGTTTCTTGCCAAGAACGAGCTACCCACCAAGAGGTATGGTCGCTGGAGAATCTTCCCTCTGAAGGAAGATGTCTCGCTGTGTCCAGCAGAGTGTCTAAAGGTCTATCTTCGTAGAACTTCGTACTTCAGGGGAGGACAGTTCTTTAAAGGAGAAACATCGGGCTCAAGCTTATCCCTGAAACAACTAAGGGCGAAAATCACCTACTTTATTCTCAGAGCGGATCCTGACAGTACACCCGCAGGTCATGATCCTAGGAAAGTTGCTTCATTGTTAAAATTTTTCCAGCTTATGGATTTTGAGAGCCTTTGCTCGTTTACTGGATGGAAGTCATCCAGAGTGTTTTTCAAACAATACGTGAAGCAAATCCAAGAATTAAAGAAATACGTGTTGGCGGCAGGTAGTGTACTAAAACCTGTCGCTTAGTGCTGCGAGGAACAGTGAATTATTTGGGACTATAATTCTAGAGGGTGTACATGGTAAGTGAGATGTCATCAAAGTGACATTATGGACTGTTCCAGTGTATAAAGGTGAAGAAACATAGACTTAACACTAGTGCCATGTGTTTTTACACAAGTGTAAATAAACAGACTTCTCAGAAAGACATTAGAAAATTATTAAAATTTTCAATTGAATGGCATAAATTTTTGTTTTCAGGTAAAACAAGTATTTCTGATTTGATTTTGTTTGATCTATGTTTGTAAATTCTATTTCACTTGCATTTCTTACATTAGTATGAAATGTATGCTGAATTTTGGTTTATTGTTTGACAATAAATGTCTAATGGTTTTGTGCATCTTATTTCGCCCTAAACATATATAAACATATATATAAATAAAGTTATGTCTGAGCATTACTTTTATTCCTTACTATTCTGTATAATTACACTGAACAAATATAGTAAATTTGTTCCTAAACGTAATCAAACCTTTTCTGGCCAGGCTTCCCTTGTTTCGATACAGATAGAAACTTGTCCGCTGTGGTATACAGCTAGGCTAATATACCTTCGATGCTACGGTGGCTGACATGTACCCATGTTGGGTTTATAAATACAAACTTTGGCTTAAGGCATACAGTGAGACCTGTATGCCCTTTTGGTTACTAGGTTGGTCATATGAAATATGCAAACTTCAAGACTTTTTTCCCCGAGTCTAGCATGACTCTTCCCTGTAGGGGGCAGGAAGCACTAACATGGTTCATGATTAGAAGTACTGATATATAACGGTAATGTCATAGGTCTCTAATGTCTAAAATGACCAAAGAAATATTGTCTTGAAGTTTGAGGCACAACTGGGAAATCTACGGATACATTAATGCTCTGGTAAACTTCCATCAGGATGACATGGCCTGAGCCCAAAAAACAGATTTTGAGCGAAGTGAAAAATCTATTTTTAGGTGAGATAGCCATGTCGGCTTGATGGACCCGACATCCTTTCTATGAAAGGCCTTGGCAGGATCCCTCCCAATAATACTGTATCTATAAGTACTGGCTCAACGCTACAAGGAATAAAGATGGCGGCAATTATGGTGCCATCTGTGTAGTCAAACAGCAACGGAGGAAGGGAACCTTATTAACGGCTCCCCTTTTATTTTGCCACTTTTCCCCCTCGAAGCGTAAACGCTATGCTGGGTACAGATTGCTATGTGGCGTGTCAAGAATACGTCCCCTGATATTATGCGATATCCTAAAAGGAAACTTTAAGGATATGCGTGCCAGGAGTTAGAATACTGGAGACCTTAAGTTAAATTCTCTGGGAATATCACTGTAGTCAAATATACCCTAGGAAGCTACTTAAAGGAACCTTCCTTCAGGACGACATGGCTATCTCACCCAAAAAACGGATTTTGAGCGAAGCGAAAAATCTATTTTTGGGTGAGATGGCCATGTCGTCCTGATGGAAGGTTCCTTCAGTAGCTTCCTTAGGGTATATATGACTACAGTAGATATTCCCAGAGAATTAAACTAAAGGTTTCACAGAATTCTAACTTCTGGCGCGAGTACCCTAAAGGTTTCCCTCTAGGATATCGTATATCAACAGGGGACACATGTATTAACACGCCGCATGGCTATCTGCACCCCACATAGCGTTTACGCTTCGAGGGGGAAAGGTGGCGATATAACTGAGGAGCCGCTCCAAAGTTACCTTCCTTCATTACTGTTACGGTACTCGCAACGTAAACAAACAGCGGCCATAGCTGTCCGCCGTATTGTGGGACGTCACGTCCGTCCTCATTCCGAAGTCCAGCTTTCTACCAGCCTCCGCGATACAGGATAGCAGGGAGGGGCCTGGCAGGCTGAACTGGAACAGTCGGGCGGGTCCATCAGGACGACATGGCCATCTCACCCAAAAATAGATTTTTCGCTTCGCTCTACAATCCGTTTTTTGGGCTCAAGCCATGTTGTCCTGATGGAAGTGTACCAGAGAATTAATGTATCGTGGATTTTTCCCCATTTCAAGTGCCTTCTACTTCGACTGATATTCCTGCGGTCTAGTGACCGAAGAGACCGTGACATCTCTGTTAAATATCACTACTAGTGGCATTACAATGACCTGGCTTCCAGCCCCCCTGGCAGGGAAGTCCTATTTGGACAAGAGGAACATCTCGAAGTAACCTGACGAAGATAGACTCACCTGGATGAAGAGATCGTGCCGGTCTCGAAGACAGATCGGAAGGTTAAATATTCGTGTAGGAACACAATTATACCATTAGGTGAGTGTATATTAGACAGTAGGTATATTAATTATAAATAACCATAGAAATAGGAGCAAATAAAACTATAACAGCAATTTATTTCCATATGAAAGATAGGAGCGAAATAAGATGCGTATGGTAAATAAAATAATTATTTTATTTGAAAATTGCATGGAATTATGGAAAAATTATTTACAATAATAATATCGGATAACAAACATAGATTTTCAGTAAAGACGGTGATGTGGAATCCAAGAACATGTGGCACACGTGTAAGAATCTATGTCACTTCACCTTGATGAAGAACAGTCTATTAGTGACACTAAGTGTCCCTTGAAATCACTATGTATCGCACTAGGGTCAACACAGGCACCCATTTGAGTTAAAGTCCCAAAACAACTCACTGTTCTACGCAGCACTAAACAGCCGGTTTCATCACACTACCTACTGTTACCACGAATCGTTTTATTTCATGCACCTGCTTCGCATAGTGTTTGAATACTCTAGATGACCTCCAGCCTGTGAAGGATCGGAGGCTTTCAAAATCCATTCCTTGGAAAAAGTTCAGGGAAGCGGCGACTTTCCTAGGATCATGACCTGCGGGTGTACTGTCAGGATCCGCTCTGCGAATAAAGTAGGTGATTTTCGCTCTTAGTTGTTTTAGTGACAGGTCACTACCCGAAGTTTCTTCTTTAAAGAGTTGTCCTCCGCCAAAGTCTGAAGTTCTTTGAAGATAGACCTTAAGGCTCTCCACTGGGCATAGAGAGACATCTTCCTTCAGAGGGCAGATTCTCCAAGGGCCCCATCTTCTGGTGGGAAGTTCATTTTTAGCGAGAAACGTGGGGTCGGGGAAGAGGGTAAGTTCCCCCGTGTCGGCGAACTGTATCTGGCCCTCTTCTCTTGATAATGCCACTATTTCACTGACTCGGGCTCCCGAGGAGAGAGCAAAAAGGAAGATCACTTTTTGAGTCAAGTCTTTCAGAGGGCAAGATTCGTTGTCCAGGTTAGAGGCAGAATGGAGTACCTTATCCAGGGACCAGGTGATGGGTCTCGGTGGAGGTGCTGGACGGAGTCTAGCGCACGCCTTCGGGAGTTTATTGAAGATTACGTTGGATAAATCTATTTGGAATGCGTACAGAAGTGGTCTAGTCAAGGCCGATTTGCAGGTGGAAATCGTATTGGCTGCTAAGCCTTGTCCATGAAGGTAAATAAAGAAGGACATGCAAAAATCTATAGAGATTTCTGTAGGGTTTTTTGCCTTGACGAAGGATACCCACTTCTTCCTGGATGATTCATATTGCCTTCTGGTAGACTTTGTTTTGTATTCCTCTAGGAAGTCTAAACTTTTCTTCGAGATCCCAAACGTTTTCTTCACGGCTAGGGAGAGAAAATCATGAGATGAAGGTCTTTGACTTTCTTTGATGAAGCGAAGACAGTCGACTTCTGCACCTGTTGGGAGAGAACTGGGCACGGCAGGGGGATCAGCTTGGGCTGTAGCTCCAGGACTAGGGGAAACCAGTTGCTCCGAGGCCACTTGGGAGCCACTAGGGCTGCTGTCCCTTTGAAGGTTCTCAGTTTGGAGAGGACTTTCAGCAGAAGGTTGGGTGGAGGGAACAGGTAAATCTTGGACCATCTGTTCCAGTCCAGGGACATGGCGTCCACAGCTTCCGCTTTGGGGTCCTCATAAGGGGCCACATATCGAGGAAGTTGCTTGTTGTCGCTCGTCGCTTGTCGCGAAGAGATCAATCTGTAGTTCCGGGACTTGACGAGAGATGAAGGAGAATGATCTTGCGTCTAGGGACCATTCTGACTCTATGGGGCTTATCCTTGATAGAGCGTCCGCCGTCATGTTGCGGAATCCTTGTAGGTGAACTGCAGATAAGTGCCACTTCTTCCTGTCCGCCAGGCGGAAGATGGGTAGTAGCACCTGGTTTATGTGGGGCGATCTCGAGCCCTGACGGTTGAGACATCTGACTACTACCGAGCTGTCCAGAGTTAGACGGATGTGTATCGAGGGACGCGGGGATAATTTCTTCAGGGTGAGAAGAACCGCCATGGCCTCCAAGATGTTGATGTGAAACGTCTTGAATATGGGAGACCATGTTCCTTGAACCTGTCGTTGATGGGAGTGACCCCCCAACCCTCCAGAGAGGCGTCCGTGTGGATGTTAATCGATGGAGGCGGAGGTTGAAGAGGGATGGATCTTTTCAAGTTCATTGCCTCTGACCACGGTCTTAGAAGGGAGCGAAGCCTGTTCGGTAGGGGTCTCTTGAGATCTCTCCGAGCGATGGATGCGTTTCGTCTCTTAGACTCCTGAGGCATCCTTTAGCTGTGCTCGTAGCACTGGGTTTGTCACTGAGGCGAACTGTAGGGAGCCGAGTACTTGCTCCTGCTGTCGTCTTGAGATCCGTTTGGACTTGAGAAGTCTTTTGACAGACCCGGCTATTTCTTTCCTTTTCTTCAGTGGGATGGAAAGGCGGTGTGACTGAAGATTCCAATAGATTCCCAACCATTGGAACTTCTGAGCTGGAGCGAGGCGAGACTTCTTGGTGTTTATCTTTAAACCCAGATGTTCCAGGAACTGGGTCACTTTGCTGCAAGCTCTCAAACATTCTTTTGGCGATGTCGACCCGACAAGCCAGTCGTCGAGGTAGGCCATCACTTGGACGCCCTGAAGGCGTAGCTGGTGGACGATTGTGTCTGCTAGCTTGGTGAAGATTCTCGGAGCCACGTTGAGCCTGAAGGGCATGGCTCTGAAGGCGTAGCTTCTTCTTTCGAGCCGAAATCCTAGGTAGGAGGAAGCGTGGTGGTTCATTGGGATGTGCCAGTAGGCGTTCGCCAGGTCTATTGAGACCGTGTAGGCCTTGTGAGGCAGAAGGGCTCTTATTTGTTGAAGAGTCAGCATCCTGAATTTGTTGTTTGCAATGAACTTGTTGAGGGGGGGACAAGTCGAGAATGACTCTGAGCTTGTCTGATTCCTTCTTGGGAACACAAAATAGTCTTCCTTGGAACCTGGTGGACTTTACCCTCTTGATCACCTTCTTGTTCAAGAGTTCTAGGACATATTCTTCCAAGATGGGGGTTGATGGCTGGAAGAATTGGTTGAAGTTTGGAAGTGGTTGCGTCCAGCTCCAACCTAGTCCCTTCTTGATGATGCTGTGTGCCCAAGGATCAAAGGTCCAACGATCCTGAAAGTGGCGGAGTCTTCCTCCCACCGGAAGCACTTCATTGCTTCTGGTTTCCCGAGGATTTGCCACTTCGGCCGCTAGCTCCCCTTCCTCCTCTGCCCCTGGAGGGGCGGCGAGAGGAGTCTCTGCCGGAGCCTCTACCTCTGGGACGAAAGGTAGTGGATGGTCGTTCATAGGCAGAGGTGAAGACCGGTGATTGGGGCACCACCGACTGGGGGACCAACTGAAAGGTCTGTTGTGGTTGTGCAACCACTTGGGGAGTAGCGGGAGCCGGAAACTGGCGTTTCGGTTGACGCTGCTGGGGTCTTGGCTTGGAAGATTTCCTCTTAGGCTGAAGGCCTTCTTCCTGAGAGGATTTCCTTTTGTGGGACATGCCCCACTTATTGAGAAGGTTCCGGTTCTCAGAAGCGGCTTTGTCCACGATCTCTTTCACCAGAGCTGTAGGGAAGAGATGTTTGCCCCAGATGTTGGAGGAGATTAGCTTCCGGGGTTCGTGTTTTACTGCCGCGTTGGCAAACACGAATTCTCTGCAGGCTCTCCGGGCCTTGATGAAGCTATACAAGTCCTTCATCACAATCACTAGGTGGGTCTTCGCGAGAACCATATACAAGTCTGGGACCCTAACGTCTCCGGCCATGACTTCGAGCTGAATTTGATGAGACAGGGAGGCAGCTAGCCTCTCCTTCGTCTCCTGCTCCTGACGAAGAAGGTGGTCGTTCAGCTTCGGAAGATTTTCGTTGAACTGACGGCCAGCCGCGTCAGGTTCCAGTTTCCCGACCCTGAAAGTAAACTGGATATCTTTCCAGAATCTGACATCGGGGGAAGGGTGAGGGAGAGAGGCCTACACTCCTCCAGGGTAGGGCAGGGCTTTCCTTCCTCCACCGCCTTCATGACTGCATGAAAGGCCTTTTCTACGAAGGGAAAGGTCGCAGTAGAGGGAGCAAGAAAGGACGGGTGTTTCTTGCTCAATGCCGGCATCTTAGAGTTGGTAAAACCTCGGCTCTTAAGACATTCTGCCAGCATGGCTTGGGCTTTCGAGTGATCGAACACGATCACTTCTTTGGGTTCGGTCTCCTCCTTGGAGGCCGGTTCGGACCTGAGCCGGACGTAACAGTCCGGGTAAGCCTCAAAGCTGGGGAAGAATTCCACTTCTTCCAAGAGGATGGACCCAAGCTTATCATTAATGAAAATCTTGCCAGTTGTAATTGGCATATGCTCGGCGTACCTCCAAGGGTTAGACTCCGAGCAGGGGGGAAGATCCTTAACCGAGATCTTCTTCGGTTGTTTCAAACCCAAAAGATGAACTTTGAGCTCCTCTTGGTTCTTACGGAGCTTTTCGTCCATCGGTGCCACCAATACCCGGATGGCATCTTCGGTGGCGGGTAGCAGGGGTTGCGAGGCGGCGGAGGTAGAGGGGACTGGCTCCTTGACTGCAATAGGGGTTACTAGAGGTGTTTGGGCGACCTCGCCCTCCGAATCAGGGAACTCCACCTGATCCTCTTCTTCCTCCAGATCCTCACCCATGAGGGTCCTCTCGGTGTTGTCGGAGACTTCCGACATCTTCTCCACCTCGTCGAGATGACACTTTCGGAGTGTAGCCGAAATGTCGGGTTCAACCACTAGTTGGACGCAGGGAATCTGATCCTGGGGAATCACAGAGTCCGATAGAGCTTTTGGGAAAAGCAAGGCCCTCATCATCTCATTGGAGAGATAAGGCCCGGTGGCGTTCTTCTGGAAACCGCGCACCCACTTGCGCAGTTTCTCTCGAGCGTTGTCCCTGGCCTCCGCGGACGGAGGGTTATCGAACGCCTCATCAAGAAGGCCTTTGTAGGTTGAACAGGGCTGCGGATCCCAGTACTTGAGATTACCCTTTTTCGCTGCACAGGGGGCATGGGTCCGACATGCCTTATGCCCGTAGAAGTCCGGACGGCGAACTCCGCAGAAGGAGCTCTCACACTTCACGTTCTCCTCCTGTAAAAGAAAGAGATCATGATTACATGGAAGACATAGTTATGGCTTACATTACTCTTAAGATTAAGATTCACTTATATCTGTAGAATTGGTTTTATGTGAGCTCAGGATAGGTGAGCTAGAAAGGAAGTAGGAAGACACATACTTGTGAGTCCCGTCCAGCCGATTACCGTGACCTTTTCTGCAGTCAATTCCTTAGGACCTGAGGTTCTAAAGGAGGGAATAGTATCCTTAAGGATGAGCCAAGCTTAGGCTTCCTTATAAAGGAATTGTCTACAGAGTGGAGGGGATCTGAAATCATTCAGAACCTAGGGAGAAAAAGGGGGAAAATAGGATAAAACCCCCTTTTTATTTGGGTAGGTCCCGGCAAGAGACTGCACTGAGAAGCACAGAGTATGCTGGAAATATTGTACTGTACAACCGTACACCCCAGCCACTGTTTTTAAGGTATGAAATACCAAAAAAAGAGCGGTCAGGCTATCCAGCTGTATTAGATCGACTGCCGGCACGGGGTCGGCAGCCGGGGGGAGGGGTGCTTGTCCATGAAAGCCGCAGGGGCGGCGCCGGCAGACCGGCAGCAAGCCGGAGGCCGGTCCGGCGGGATGAATCCATCTAAGGCTACATACTGAGCAGCAGAGAGGTAGGAGACACCTAGGAAGGCGATCGCTGGCACGGCGGTGGGTCGCCGGCAGTACAGCGGCCTCCGGCAGCTGGCAGGCTGTCGGCGCTGATGAACCTAGCTGGTTGCATAAGATGGAGGGGAGGGTTATTTGAGATGTCGGCGGCAGCGGCGGCCCCCGCCAGCCGGCAGTCTGCCGCCCTAGGTAATCCTCAGATAGGAACATCCTATGAAGTAGGAAGGTCACCTGGGGTGTCGGCGGCTAGTGCCGGCAGGCGGAGGCGAGGCGCCTCGGCAGTGGACCGGCACCATGATAGGAGAGAGAAAGGTAAGGAGGGAGTAGGGAAGGGTAATGCCCGATACCCGACCGGCTTCCCTCCGGAAGGAGTGCTCTCATGATAGGAGGAGATACGCCTATCATCCGGCGGCAGGGAGCCGGCAGACGGCTGGATGCCTGTGGTAATCCAAGGGAGGATCAGAGGACACTCAAAAGAGGGGGATCTTCCGTCGGCAGGCCGGCCGCCGGCACTACCCCATAGTTCGACTATGAGGGGGAACTGTAGCAGAGCTGCCAACCAAGCAGAAGAGCACAGTCTAACCTACAACTCTCCCCAGGGGAAGAGTTGTAGGACAGTGGACAGGGGTGTGAAGGCAAGCCAACACAAAGGGATAGAGTGGGGAGGGGGTTAGGGGTCTATGAGGGAGCAGAAGGGGACACAACCCTAAAGCTCCCAAGGGGTGGGGGGAAACTGTTAGGTGCTAGACTACCCAGGCAGGAGAGAAACGCTCTCCAACCCTAGGGGAGGTTAGCTCAGAGTAGGCACAGCACTGGTGTACTGTCCTAAACTATAATAAAACAGAATCCCCCAAGGCCTTACCTAAACCAGGAGAGTCTTCTCCTAGATTAGGGAGGGCTGGGAAGACATATCGCTAGGCTACAGGGAGGAAGGGACGTGTCCCAACCAAGTGCAGCCTAGGGCGAAGGGCAGAGTCCTTCCACCTTCAGTCTCAGTGGATACCTTAAGGGAAAAGCGTTCCCTAAAGGTGGACTGGGATGAACGATAGGTACTCTGGGGTTCTGTCCGAGGTCCCCCCATATACTATGGTAGGGAAGAGGGAAGAACGATTTAATTTAACCTACCCGAAAACTATTCCGGGTAAGGGGGCTAAGATATAGCAAAGCTACCCAGAAGGAGGTTACCCGAAGGTAACAGGGGAGATAAGGAAGCATACAAGGGCCCCAACGTTGGGTTAGGGGAGTGTGACATGGATGGACCAGGCACGGTCCCTTGTATGGTCCCTAGAAGGCGAAAGTACATGTGCAACACTGAATCTTGTATATGTTTAAAAATGCCTATATCTTCATTAACATTAACACTAGGAACACTTATTATATCATGCAGAAGTAAACATGAACACTAGGCTGCGGCCTAGGTTAGGCTAGTAGGCTAGCATGGGGTCGGTTAACTAAGAACGCCGAAGAATACCATCGGCATAATATAACTAATTCCTAGCAATGAAGACTAAATAACTAATGATATTAATTAGTTATAAGACTGGGAGGGCTGTTCTGGCTAACTAAATAAAGCATGCGAGGCGAACAGCAGCGTCGTAAAATGGCGCCTCCGGGCAAGGCACAGCTCTGCCACAAAACACAAGATTTAAGGGTAAAAAATCGTTACTTTACGGCCAGAGCTTATTTAAACAATACAAGAACCTGGTACTCAACTTTCCAGAAGAAGGCGAGGCTGAAGGTTGCGACATGGCTAAGGATGCAAAAGATAAAATGCGATCACTGGGAAAAACCAACTGTTGTAGAAAGCTACAGGCATAGGAATGAGGACGGACGTGACGTCACACAGTATGGCGGACAGCTATGGCCGCTGTTTGTTTACGTTGCGAGTACCGTAACAGTAACGAAGGAGGGTAACTTTGGAGCGGCTCCTCAGTTATCTCGCCACCTTTCCCCCTCGAAGCGTAAACGCTATGTGGGGTGAAGATAGCCATGTGGCGTGTTAATGCATGCGTCCCCTGTTGATATACGATATCCTAGAGGGAAACCTTTAGGGTACTCGCGCCAGAAGTTAGAATTCATTGAAACCTTTAGTTTAATTCTCTGGGAATATCTACTGTAGTCATATATACCCTAAGGAAGCTACTGAAGGAACCTTCCATCAGGATGACATGGCTTGAGCCCAAAAATAGATTTTTCGCTTCGCTCAAAATCCGTTTATTATTATTATTATTATTAGCTAAGCTACAACCCTAGTTGGAAAAGCAATATGCTATAAGCCCAAGCACAAGATTCTTGCATATGATAGAGTGAAGTATTAACACCCATAATTCAAACGCTCTTGTTTAGATGGCTTAGCACGATCGTTGCTCTCCCACGCAGGGTTGCCAGGTTTTCTAAGTGATTAAGGCCAACTACTGATCAACTGCAGCTTTAAAAGGCCAACCCATTAGCATAAAAAAGGCCAAAAGTATAGCATTTTTAAGACCAACCTTTTTTATGATATTGCTAAAGGATAACCAATTTAAAAAAAGGCCAAATTTGAAGTTTTTAGCCTGAAAAAGGCCAACCTGGCAAATGTGGTCCCAATTATGAACCATTAGGTTCTCTATGGGGTTGAGGTCGCACCCTTTTGGTGGCCAGTTCATTACCTGGATTTCTGGGTAATGCTCTAACCAAGCTGTAACTACTGTGTTGGTGTGGAACGGGCTATTATCGTGCACTAGAACGATTGGGTGTGGATTGGGAAGGGCCATGGCTCACACTGTGGGAAGGAGGACATCCACATAATCATTGTTCGTGAACCTTCCAAATAATCATCCACTCCACAAATTAATACGAACCCTTCCACTCATAACTCTTTTCTGAATATTTGTCTCATCATAGCGGGTATTCCGTCACCTCCAGCAATGCCTTGTTTGTGCTTCCACTGATGTAAAATATTTTTCATCTGTATAGATGACATTTTTCAAAAAAAGAGTGCTCAACGTGGAAATATTAAAAAGGAAATCCAAGACGATATTCTGAGTGTTTCTATGTCAATTTTTCTTTATTGGTCAGTATGTGATTATGAATACCATCTTCATGGAATCACTGTCTTGATGATTGACTACTCACACAAACACTAATGTTTCCTGAAATACTTATTCATATAGGCTATGCTCAATTGTTGCATACCAATTGTAGAAATTCTATCTAATGAAAACTATTTGTTATTGGACTCGTGAATTGGGTATAAGTAAGGACAGAATTTCCAAACTATACCTAAGTCATTATTTTAGTCAATAACTCTTCTGTTAGAATGTTATATTGAATACCACAGCAAATGTGTCAATACAACGTAATTATAAGTTGGATTCTTTGCCAAAAATATTATGATACTGATTAGTCGATGGCGAATCACGTTGAAACAAAATTACTCATTCTGCGTAACAGCTCTAATAACCTACTCTGCCATATCCCACACAATACGCCTTTAAAATCCCTCGCTTTCAATATATATATCTATATATATATATATATATATATATATATATATATATATATATATATATATATATATATATATATATATATATATATATATATATATAATAATAAAGAGAGAGAGAGAGAGAGAGAGAGAGAGAGAGAGAGAGAGAGAGAGAGAGAGAGAGAGAGAGAGAGAGAGAGAGAGAGCTACTCATAGCTTGTGTTTTAGATTGATTTTTCAGTCGGGACAAAATACAATGTCAAACTAAACATCGATATTTGTAAAAAGGTTGTTCGCGAGAATGATATAGCAAATATCAAATCAAATATACCACATGATGGCAAGTTAAGTACAGGTATTATTATAGTGATATAATTAGGAACCAAGAAATCATATTGAATTTACATTCATACATAATTTTTTTGTGTTTTCCCAGCCATCACAGCTCACAGCTCTAAAAATTGGTACGTCTCCTTTCCTGTCGTCCTCCCCCAGCTCGTCACCCCGTACCCCCTGCCTGGCGTCCTGCTTCCGCCTCTTGCCTCCCCCCCAACAACCGAACTCTTCTACACCTGAAATTCTAGAATCTATAGATATTTGGGATAACAGAGGGGGACTGGAGACGACAGGACTTTTGCATTTGACTGTACTCTTCTATGAAGTCAATTCTTTCGCTCGCAACTCCGAATTTTCTTTGAACTGCGAGGGTGAGAAAATCATTAGCTGAAGGGTTTTCGTTATCCAGGAGGTAGCGAAGACAGTTGTTTGTTGAACAACCTGGGACAGCACTGGAGATGTTAAAGGGATCTGGTATGATTTTCTATGGTGTTGCTGCAATCACATTGGGCATGTAACGGTAATCACTTATAGTCCACATTCATTTCTCCAAACCTTTTAACACAGCATCCATCATCTATGAAGATACACATTTTATACACTACCTTCTAAGCTAAAATTCTAGGGATCTCCAAACCTATGTGCCCTACTGGGAGTGGGTCATTGCCTTACCTGAAATGAGACTACAATTTATTTGGAACATTTTTAAGATGGGATTAGCACACAATACAAAAATAAGAATAGAAAAAAAAATTTCAACACAAACTATTATTATAACATTGAGAGGTGGAAGGTCTGCTTCAGCTTTGTACCATACTTCATAGGTAAGACCCAGAACCCGACGGCACAGGACCCCAGGTTCGAGTCCTTCTTCAATCCCTCCCTTCAGGAGACATCTGGTGATGATTGAGAGCACATGCTTTTGTATCCTGTGAGGACTCTGTGGCCCTATTCAAAAAGGACCCCACACCTCAACCCTGAATGTCAGAGACTTTTCATTAGCACTGGCAAGTCCAGAAAAGTGTCAAGGAACATGGTTATTTGCTGGCTTTGTTAGATAATCCGTAGAGCTTATTCCTTGGCTAACGAGAGAGTTGAGGTTTCAGGTAGGACCAGAGGTCATCAAGTGAAGGGAATTATCCCCACCCTTATTTTCAGGAGAAGCCTGTTAGTGGTCAAGTACTGAAGGCTGGTATCTGGAAAAGGCAGGCTACCTTCATGGCATTTAACTTATGGGAGTCAGCCTCCAAGTCCCTTGACACCTTTGTGCTTGGACCTGTGGTGGCTGACCAAGTTGTTCAACCGGTCCAACTGCCACAAGGGACATGTTACGATCCTCGTGGGGATCGAACCAGGTTCTTTTGAAATGATTAATTGAATTAGGATAAATCGAAAATCACCAAAAGAAAAAAGGAATATTGAAAGAAAACTCGCAAAAGAAAACATAATTTTATTTACAACTAGTCAAAGATCAATGTTTCTTGATTGAGTACTTGGGAAGCACAGTATTGAACAAAGAAAATCATCTGATTAAACTACACTTCAGCAAATAGGGGAACAGTTAAAAAAGTAGACAAATAATACTTAAAAGAAATGATGGTACTCTTCACAGCAGATCTTGACGATTCAGGAACGTAGATATTCCAGGTCTGGGCGCTTCCTGGTTGGTAATAACGACAGGCATCAACTCGTTCTGACATCTCGGACAAGTTGTCATAAGGCTGGTCACGTCTGCATTCTAGTCCTTACGTTCTCTCTCTCTTTCTCTGTGCTTTTTCTCTCTCGTTCTCTCTCTCATTCTCTTTGAAGTTTATATACCCCTGTGTGGGAGGGGCTAACTATGGACAATTCCATATAAGGAAATTTTCTCCTTTCTTCATCCTCATTGGTTTTCCTCAAAACCACGCCTCTTTGATCGCATCTTCCCGAATGCTCTGCTGGTGTAATCATAATCCATATGGCGCTATAATTGAAGCGAGACATGTTTTTACCTTCCGTTAATGTATATTCTTCGGCGACAACAGGCTCTCCTTGTCCTACGGGTCCTTCCATAACGCTGGCTCCTCTAATTGCTACAACAGACGATCATTATGCCCAAGGTCTGCTGATCTAGGCACATCTAATAAATATCTTTACCTCAATCAACGGCGTGACAGTTTTTGGTAAACACTAGCGGGACCTCCTCCCTCTGCTTTTTAAGAGTAGAAAATTTACATGTATTAACATTCTTTTCTGTATTCTATCTACCCATGACACGTCCCCCTAAAAAAAAAAAAAGGAAAATCTACTGATTTTATCTTTTTTTAACGAAATCATCAAGGGAGAAAATCACTTATCCCTAAACTGAGAAACAATTACTTCACTACTCTCGCATCACATAACTAAACCAAAACACTCTTACTTGTTGATGAAAGAAAAAAATAAGAAAGAAAACAAATGTCCATATCATTCTGAAAAATCTCTAGAAAGACTGTCGGCTATTACATTATTCTTTCCCTTTATATGAACTATCTTTAAATCGTAATCTTGTAATTCTAAACTCCAACGCATGAAACGTTTCTTCTTATTCTTAAACCTATCTAGGTAAACTAACAGACTATGATCAGTATACACAGTTAAAACATGACCACTACGTACATAAATCTCAAAATGTTGAAAAGTTGATACTAAACTAAACAATTCCTTCTCAATAGTTAAATAATTCTGCTGTGCTTTATTTATCTTCTTCGAATAATAAGCTACAGGGTGCTTAGTCCCGTTCACTTCTTGCAACAGAACTCCTCCTATGCCAATATCACTTGCATCTATCGCTAAATTAAATTCCTTGCTAAAATCGGGCAACATTAGTACGGGCTCGTGAATCATTATGGCCTTTAACTTAGTGAAAGCTTCGATACATTCATTATCAAATACAAAACTTCGTCCTTTCTTGAAAAGATTAGTTATTGGAGCACTTGTTTCTGAAAAGTTAGGAACAAATCGGCGGAAATATGAAATCATTCCGATGAATCTCATTGCCTGTTTTTTACTGGTAGGGATTGGGAAGTTGATGATAGCCTCTATGTTCCCATCTTTTGGACAAATCTCACCTAGACCCACTTTATGACCCAAATATGTGATCGAGGTTTTTCCGAATTCACATTTCTTCAGATTTAAAACAAGTTTTGCTTTCTCAAGGACTGCTAATACTTTAGCTAAAATGCGTAAATGTTGCTCCCATGTATCTGAAAATACTCCAAGATCATCCAAATACACGACACAGTTATCAATTCTATTTAAAACTCTATTCATTAATCTTTGGAAAGTACTCGCTGCATTTCGTAGACCAAAAGCCATAACTTTGGGTTCATAACTACCAAAAGGTGTTATGAAAGCAGATATTTTCTGTGCTCGACTACTTAAAGGTACTTGCCAATAACCTTTGGCCAAATGAAGTTTAGAAATAAACTTGGCATTTCCTATTTTATCTAAACAATCTTCTATCCTGGGGAGGGGACAATTACTTTGTTTTGTAACACTATTCACTTTCCTAAAATCAATACACAACCTATCTGATCCATCTTCCTTCTTAACAAGAACTATTGGAGAACACCAGTCACTTTCGCTAGGAACAATCAAACCATTGTTTAGCATATACTTAATTTCCTGTCGGACTGAATTTGCTTTTTCTGGGCTTAGATGATAAGGACTTTGTCTAATGGGTTTTGTGTCCTGTAGCTCAATATCGTGTTCTAAGAGATTAGTTAAACCTAATTTATCACTAACAGTTTCTGAATAATTTGAAAACACATTGAATAATTCCCTTGTTTTTTCTTCCTCTAAGCTAGAATTATACATCGTGAAATTATTAAGAACATCAGAGTTCTTCTCAAAAGTAATCTCTCTCTGCGACATGAATACAACTGGCACTGGACGTTCATTATATTTCTTTAGCAAGTTGATGTGCAACCACTTAGCTCTATGCCTACCCATATCAATTAAGTAATTCAAATTTCCCCTTTTATCTATGATATTAAATGGACCTTCGAACTTATAAGATAATGAGGGACCTTCTTTCTGGACTAATACTAATACATGGAAAATTCTGTCTTTAGCATTAAGATCATACTTCCTTTTAGTTTCCCCTTGACGGTTACTCTCATTTTCTTTTGCCAACTGCCAGGCTTTCCTTAAATCCTCTTTGTGATCTTCAATATTCTGTATGTAATCCTTTTTACCTTCTTCTCGCATTAATTTACACTTTAAAATTTCTAAAGGTCCTTTGGCAGTGTGACCGAACAACACATCAAAAGGACTAAATCCTGTGGTGTCATTAGGAGTTAATCGTAAAGCTAACAAGATAAAATTTAACTTTTCTTCCCAATCATGTTCAAAATTATTACACAACTTCCTTAAGCAACTTTTCAACATTTGATGAAAACGTTCAACAATTCCTTGTGATTCGGGGTGGTACGGGGTGGAAGTTACAAGTTTAATCCCTAACTCTTTCATTTTATCTCTGAAATACTTCTATACAAAATTGCTACCATTATCACTCTATAACGCAAGGAAGTCCAAATTTAGAGAAATAGTTCAGCAAGCGTTTAACTACAGTTTTTGCCTTGCAATTTCTTACTGGGATTGCTTCTGGATATCGTGTTAGTCTATCAATGATTGTTAATAGATAGATATTCCCTCCCTTACTTCTGGGCAAAGGGTCTACTATATCAATTACGACATTCTCAAAAGGTTCTCCTACCAATGGAATATTACATAACGGAGCCCTGGAAATTACTTGATGAGGTTTGCCAGCCATTTGACATTCGTGACAACTTAAAACATATCTCTTCACATCCCTTTTCATTTTAGGCCAAAAGTACGTTTTACTTAAACACTTGAATGTTTTATTTACTCCTAAATGTCCTTGTTCATCATGTGCTAATTTTGAAATTGATTCACAAAGTTTCCTAGGAGTTACTAATTGCTCTATGACCTCCTCTTTGCTACATGTCATAGGACGAACATAGCGACACAAAAGTTTGTCTTTTAGACTAAATGTTTCCTTACAAAGGGATTTTGACGTAGGAAAAATCTATTTCTGGGCGAGAGACCTGTGCCGCCCTGTGAAATGCTCCTTTAACACCATTTCTAAGGTAATAACTGCTATGAATTTACCAGAGAAAAAATTGTATAGGAATGCTAGGTTGAACCCAGGTCGCTCACCTAATAAGGTGTCAGTATAAATAACTGGGGCGTGATAAATCACAACCAGAGGTCTCGCACCATTTAGATAACTCCTGTCAACATCCCCGACAAGCGAGGAGCCGTTCGACAACCCAACTCCAATCGCTACTACGAACGAGCCCACCCACGCTAGTGACGTCACTCCTATAGCACCCCAGATTTGGGGCCCGGAAGGGAGGGACGGGTGGGTTCACTGGGCGGCACAGGTCTCTCGCCCAGAAATAGATTTTTCCTACGTCAAAATCCCTTTTCTGGGCTCTGATCTGTGCCGCCCAGTGAAATACTACCAGAGAATAGGGACCCAATATGGCTAACTACCTGGGGAGAAAATAACACAAAATAATAATGCATGGTGTAGTTTAATAACAAACAGGAGGGATAGGAATCCCATAGGCAAGAGATCAACATGGTTATGAGGGGACAATATCCACTCAAAACAATAATAAAGTAACCCGAAGGTAAGTAATCCACAAGGTAGAATAGCAATAAAAACATGGTAAACAATCCCATAGGGATGGTAATAATTCAAGCATAATGTGAATATAGCAAAATACATAATATCAAAATTAAAATAAAATCAACTCGAGGGATAAGCACATATGAAACCAAAACAATTGGTAGAATATATATCAATGAATAATAAAAATAATAACCAAACCAGGTATGGACAATAAGAAAGCCAGGCAGGAGGGAAAGAGGACAGAGCAAGACGTTGTGATCAGGACTCAGAGCCTTCAGGAGGAACTACATTCCCAGCTGCTACTGTTGCAAATTTAAGAGCTTCTAAAGGTTTCAGGTACTGGCGCGTTTAAAGACTTTGGGGGACTTCCAACCCGTATATTTTGTGAGCTCATCAAATTTCATATGATGAAAGAAGTTAATTGAAGTAGCAACAGCTCGAATATCATGGACGTGTGGGAATGACTCAGGATTAGCTTGTTTAATAAAATAAAGAATTCGTTGTCTAATTCCTTTAAGGGTAATAGTTCCTCCATTCTCTCTAATAAATAAGGGCCATGTGGAAGTAGTGGAAGTTCTACTTAAGTAGGATTTCAGGGGGGTAACTGGACACAGGGAAGGATCCCGAGGAAGTGGAACAATCTTCCAGGGAGACCACCTGTTTTGGGGTTCCTCATTTTTAGCCAGGAATACTTTGCTAGGGGAGAGAAGGACCTCACCCGAAGGGAGAAACTCGATATGACCTGAGTCTAGACAGGGCCGACAATTCTGAGATTCTAGAGCCAGAGGCGAGGCTCAAAAGAAAAAGTGTCTTTCTTAACAATACCATATAGTTACAGGATTCATTCAAAGTGTCAGAGGCTAGCTTCAGGACATCGTTCAAGAACCAAGAAACTGCGCTAGGGCGAGTTGATGGTTTCAGTTTGGCACAAGCTCTTGGAATGGAAGAGAATTATGAATCCGTCAGGTCAATGTCAAAACCGACATGGAAGATCTTTTTCAAGGCTGATTTGATCGTGGTAATCGTGTTGGCTGCTAGGCCCGATTCAAAAAGAGTTCTAAAGAATGTCACAGTCAGGTTCATCCTCATTTTCTCAACTTGTGAGTCTTTCAAAAACTTTGCCAGTTTTTTGACGGCTGAGTCATATTGTCGGAGAGTGGATTCTCTTTTGTCTGATTCCAGGTATAGGATATTCAGAGGATCGATGTTTGCACCCTTTTGAGCTGCGAACTTCATGAAGTCCATAAAGTTAGGGCATTCAGAATCCTTGAGGAAGCTAACACATTGCGCGTTTGTACTACTTGTGTTAGAACAGGATTGGGTATCCGCTGGGGGCGGAGGCCTAGCTCCAGTAACAAGGGGAACCAGTTGCTTTTGGGCCAGTTGGGGGCTATCAGAGCCACTCGGCCCTTGAAAGATCTGAGCTTGTGCAGTACTTTCAGCAGGAGATTTATCGGAGGAAACAGATAAATCATCTTCCAAGTGTTCCAGTCTATTGACATAGTGTCCATGGCATAAGCCTGAGGGTCCAGGTTGGGGGCTACATAACATTCTAGTTTGCGATTGGATTCCGTCGCAAACAGATCCACCTGGAGACCCGGGACCTGAGATAAGATCCATTGGAAGGATCGATTGTCCAGTGACTACTCCGACTCCAACGGGGTCGTCCGGGAAAGTGCGTCCGTCACTACATTCCGGACTCCCGCCAGGTGGACTGCTGATAGATGCCACTTGTATGACGTTGCCATGGAGAAAATCGCCAACATAATGTGGTTTATGTGGGCTGACCTGGAGCCTCCTCTGTTGATGCAGTGGACTATGACTGCGCTGTCGAGGACCAGTCTGATATGGAGATTCCTGGCTGGGTTGAGACGTTTTAGGGTAAGCAAGACTGCCATGGCCTCTAGGACATTTATGTGCATTTGTTGAAATATCAGAGACCATAACCCTTGGACTTTCTTGTGTTGAGAGTAACCTCCCCACCCTGTGAGGGAGGCGTCTGTGTGAACGACGAGTCCCGGGGCAGGACATTGCAAGGGAACTGACTTGGAAAGATTCTTGACCTTCGTCCAAGGCTGCAGACTTTTCCTCAGGATTGGGGGAAGGCGAGCTCGCCTGTCTCGACGTTTCTTGGTCGCTCTGGAGCGCCACACTCTGTTTATGTCCTTTAGTTTGGACTTTAGGACGATGTCTGTGACGGAGGCGAACTGTAAGGAACCTAGTATTCTCTCCTGGTTCCTTCTGGATGTCAACTTGTCTCTGAGAAACTGTTTCGTGTTCCTCGCTATTTCCTTCCTTTTGGCTTTGGGCAGGCACATTGTATGGGAATTGAGGTCCCATTGTAGCCCCAGCCACTGAAACTTGGTCTCCGGGACCAGGCGGGATTTCTCGAGGTTGACCTGAAATCCTAAACGTCGAAGGAAGGAGAGGGCCTTGTTCGTCGCCGTGTGGCAGTTCCGGACGTTGTTCGACCAGATCAGCCAATCGTCGAGATAAGCCACTACTTGAATCCCTTGGGTTCGAAGTTCCTGAATCACCGTCTCTGCTAGTTTGGTAAAGATTCTGGGCACTCTGTTGAGCCCGAATGGCATCACCTTGAAAGCATAGGCTTGTTTGCCCAGCTTGAAGCCTAGGAAGGGGCGAAAATGCCTTGCTATTGGAACGTGATAGTAGGCATCTGTAAGATCGATGGAGGTGGTGACGGCCCCATGGGGAAGTAGGGTCCGCACCTGCGAGACGGTAAGCATGTGGAATTTTTCGCAACGAATGAAGGAGTTTAGACGAGACAGGTCCAGGATTACCCTTCGTTTGTCTGAGCCTTTCTTTGGCACGCTGAATAAGCGACCTTGAAATTTTAAGCGATGTATGCTTTGGATTGCGTTCTTTTGCAACAGATCCTTTGTAAATGAACGTAGCTCTTCTGTCGGGAGTTGGTAGAAACTGTTTGGTGGAGGGGGTCCCTGTAACCAGCTCCACCCCAGACCTTTGGAGATTATGCTGGAAGCCCAGTTGCTGAACTTCCAATGGTCCCGAAATTTGTATAGTCTCCCTCCTACCTGCAACTTCTCAATGGCTTGATGATGATTGGCCACCTCTGCCTCCGCGGAAAGCCTTGCCTCGGTGGGAACCCCTTCCGCTACCTCGGTTACGAAAGGCACCTCTGGAGCCTCTGTGGCGCTGGTAGCCTTGGAAAGAACCCTGAGATTCGTAAGTGGGGTTGAAGGCGGGGGAGGCAGCAAACGAAGTCGATGCGACTTGTGTCTGAGGGACCAACACATACTGCTGTTGGGGTTGGCCCTTAGAGGTAGAAGGCTGGGAGCCCTGTGAAACAGGGACAGACTGAACTGGGACAGGTTGCACTACCTGAAGAGGCTGTCTGAACTGTGAGGAGTGGAAGGGCCTCAACCTCTTCCTGCCACGAACTGGAGCACTAGGAGATTCATATTTCCTTTTGGAAACTAGACCCCACCTAACCTTGAGGCTTTGGTTAACTCTAGCTGCCTCGCTGAGAACAGTGTTAACCATATCCTCCGGGAAGAGGTCCGGACCCCAGACCGGGGATTTGATGAGTCTATTAGGTTCATGGCGAATAGTAGCCTCCGACAATACATGTCGTCGGCAACGGAATCTGGCGTTATGGAAGTCATATGCGTCGATCAATAAGGTCTGCAGAAGTGACTTCGTGAGGACCTTAAAGATAGGTTCCTTGTCGTAAGTGGCAACGGTCATCTCCGATAGAGCAGTAGAATTAATGGATCTACTGAGCCTACACCGGGTCTCAAACTCTATTTTGATTAGCACCTCCGGTAGCTTGGGGAGGCGTTCACTGAAATGCGTCGAAGCACAGTCCGGGCTCAGTTTTCCTACCGAAAAGGTAGACGGGGCGTTCCGCCAGCACTCATGGTCACCAGGGAAGAGAAGGGAAGTCAATTCCGTCTCCCGAAGCTGGGGTAAGGGCTTCTCTTCCTTGGAAGCCTGATAGGCTATTTCTATGATATTGGTTGTGCATGGAGTAGGGGTATGCTCGTCTATCACAAACATAGTATACGAGTTCTTATGGGATGTGAGCATTGTGTTCACACAATCCCACTCGTTGAAGGCGCGGACCAAAACAGACTGGGCCTGTTCCTTGGGGAAGATCACAGTCTCCTTAGGGACTTTATCTAGGCGGGTCAGAGCCTCATCAGTCAAGCGAGCGAAGCCGGGAAAAGGAAATTGCAGACCCGGCGGGTAGAACCCGAAGTCCTCAATCGGTCGAGTTCCGAAACCTTCAATGGACAACATGCCATCCGAAAAGGGGGCATGTAGAGCTAACCTCCAGGGGTTACTCTTAGTAAAGGGTGGAAGCTTAGAGGCGTCGGGGATGGCATATTGCTGCTGTTGTGGCAGCCCTGAACGCATGAGACCCTGGACTAGGTTCTCAACATTAGCAACCCTTTCTTGCTGTTGTTGAAGAGTCACGATGGCTTGCTGAGTATGTGACGATAACATCATCTCGCAGTGAGAAAACAGCTTCTCTGAGAAATCCGCCGGGTTAAATGGTTCCGCCGGAGGGGGAACGGATGCCGAACCGGAGACCGGTCCCTGAGAAGTCGAGGGCACGGCGACGGAGTCTTTGGGGATTCTAGTGGAGGAAGATTTGGACGACCTCGATGATTTCGAAGACTTGTGGGTCTTATGCAAAGGCTTGCGGTGAGCCTTAACCTTGGAGATCACCGACCGGAGCTTGAGATCAGCACCGGAAGTCCCCGGAAAACTTGAAAGGATGATTGGTTCGAAGTAGAAGAGAAAGTCGGGCTGAGGAGAGGAATCTCAGCCCGGGACCCACCTGACTCACCTATCTCCCTACCTGTGTCGGGTTCCTCAAGAACCATGGGTTCGACGTCTAGATTGAGGGTTGCGACGTCTTCCGTTATCGTCCCGCTCCTCTCTTCTTGGTCCGGGGCCAAAAGCAGGGATTCAATATTCTCTATGATGGGGACCGCAGCAGATGTTTTTGCATGTGGATAAAGGAGTGAACACCACTGTTCCGATAAGATATAAGGTTGCTTAGCCTTTACATTCCAGGCGAATCTGCCAATCCAGACCTTGAGGGTTGCTAGAGCCGAAGTCTTAGCAGGCTCGGAGCTCTGAAAGAGAACAGGCTATTAGTGAAGGTAAGGAATTTCATGCCGTAGAGAAAAAGAGGAGGGGACCAGGAGCCTCCGAACACGAGGCCCTAGAGGGCATGCGAGGAGCAAAATAAAATGATGCAATTAAAATTAATTAATTGTAATTAATTATAACTCCACTTACCAAGTCTGTAAAGAACGGCTAAGACGAATACACTTACCGATTCAGAGGTTAAGGTGGAAGCTAGCTTGTAGCATACTACATAATTGTCCGGATGCCAAACAGTGAGGTCATCCACCAGGACAGCACAATGGGCATGAGAGCGACACACGTCGTGGCCGCAGGGTTGGCTAAGGACCGCTGAGCATGCCGTCATGGAACAGCGTACTGCCTGTAAAATAAAAGATACTTGAGTATCCCGTGAGTAAGCTGGAGGAGCCCGGAGGCGCCGGTAGCTTAGAATACAGCGCTGTAGCGGAAATGATAAATTTAAGCTTGTAAAATAATATAGATAAGAATAAGTCAAACCGTAATTGTGATCATACCCGGGGGGGGAGGGGGAGTCGAGATCAGGGGATATATATAGATATGTATGAATATATAATGAGATTAATCCTAGTGGAAAAAGGTCACGCTGGCTCCGGGGAGACAACTGAGAGAGCCCAGGGCTCATGAAAGCCTACCGGAGAAGGCGGACAGGGGAATCGAGGGTTAAACCCGTCGATGGCACAAGGAATAATCCAACTCGACATGGGAATAAACGAAGGCTTCGTCCGGAGATCCCATAAGGAAAATAATGTATGTGGAGTCCGTGGAGTGCGGAACACCATATGAGGGGGGTGGAAGGGATCTGTAATGGGTCCGTGAGGTGCGGGACCGGGTGGAGTAGCAGGAATAAAATATGTATAAATATGAATACAGTGAACCCTCGTTTATCGCGGTAGATAGGTTCCAGACCCGGCCGCGATAGGTGAAAATCCGCGAAGTAGTGACACCATATTTACCTATTTATTTAACATGTATATTCAGACTTTTAAAACCTTCCCTTGTACGTAGTACTGTTAACAAACTACCCTTTAATGTACAGAACACTTAATGCATGTACTACAGTACCCTAAACTAAAACAGGCACAAATATTAAAGGCGATTTTATATCATGCGTTTCCTAAACACGCTAAAAAGCACGATAAAAAATGGCAACCAATGTTTTGTTTACGTTTATCTCTGATCATAATGAAGAAACAAACTCATTTAGTGTACACATATATGTATAGGTTAGTTTTTGCATCGATTATATTGATTATACAGTATGTTGATTTTGTTATTACCAATGTTTTACTTAATTTTTCTTAGGGCTTCCAAATGAAATGTTTTTCTTTATGACGCCGCCTGAAACCACGGCGTCATAAAGTACGCTCAGTAAACAACCACGCTCAGAACAAAGAAGGCATTTAACGCGCATGATGAAAGTGATAAATAATGATATTTACAGTAAAAGCATTTACAAAATATGTTATTACAAATATTATTTACCGTATCTATATAAAATCATACAGTACATACTGTACGTAGCAAAGCAGGAAAACAATTTACGAGAGAGAGAGAGAGAGAGAGAGAGAGAGAGAGAGAGAGAGAGAGAGAGATTGTTTTACGTACGTAAATGTAAATTTTAAGCAAAAAAATATGATAGGTTACAACATGTATACTCTTCAGACTTTTAAAACCTTCCCTTTAACTTACATGTAATGCATACAGTACTAAACTATAAAACAGGCACAAATATTAAAATGTTAGAATATTAAAGTAAAAAATAAAGATTGTTACTGTACTCACCACGAAAGAAGTTCAAGAAAAACTTGAATGATGATGGCGATGAATTTGCTGCACAGTAGAAATGATGATGATGAAGCTGATGATGTCTTCTACTGTGCAGCCAATAATAGTATTTTACGTCTCTTCAGACGGAGGTGTCTTTTCCTGGGACACCTCTTCAACTTCTTCAATTTCTTCCGAAGGCGTACTAGCAGGAGGAACTGGCTCTTTTTTGCGAGGCTGGAAGAACATTGTGATCGGAAGTTGCTGCCGCTGCTTCTTTTTTCGCTCGAAGAGCATCCTGTAGGGAGTCATGATGTCATCGACCTTGTTGGAGAATTGCATAGACCGAACCATATCCTCGTCCCACTCTTGCAACATTTCTTTCGCCTCCTTCATATGGTTGCAGAACTTGGCAAGCCGTTCTAATGTTAAGCCCGTTTCTTCGACATTTTCTTGGGTCTCTTCCTGCGTTTCACTCTCTTCTTCGCTTGCCGATTTCGTCAGGTCTTCTAGGTCTGCGTCAGTTAGCAGCTGGGAATGGCAGTCCAACAACTTGTCGACGTCTTCAGTCGTCATGTCGCCAAACCCGTCACCTCCAATTATGGCAGCCAACTGCACAGATTTGCGTATTGCAGAGTGTTGGATTTCCGACGGAGTAAATCCCTCGTCGTCGTAAACAATCTGGGGCCACAACTTCTTCCAGCTCGCATTCACGGTTGCAGGTTTCATCTCTTGCAGTGCCTTCTGAATATTCTTCAGGTACGTGGCTATGGTGTACTGCCGCCAGTACGCCTTCAAGTTAAAATCTTCATCCTCATCATCTTGGGCAGCATCCACACACGCAACGAGGTCCGCCAAGGTATTCTTCGTGTAGAGGGCCTTGAACGCCCTGATAACCCCCTGGTCCATCAGTTGAATTAATGCCGTGGTGTTGGGTGGCAGGAACTCAACCTGAACGCCCTCACGCGACAGGTCAGTTGCGTGTCCACCAGCGTTATCCATAAGGAGAAGGATCTTGAATGGCAAGCCCTTCTCTAAGAGATATTCACTGACTTGCGGGATGAAACACTGGTGGAACCAGTTGGAGGTCAGCATCTTCGTAATCCATGCTTTTGGATTATGCATCCAGTACACGGGAAGGAGATTCTTGTTTTTATTTTTCAAAGTGCGAGGATTTTTCGACTTATAAATAAGCCCCGGCTTTAGCAAAAATCCAGCAGCATTGCCACACATCACGAGGGTAACGCGATCCTTGAATGCTTTAAAGCCAGAGGCTTTGGCTTCCTCTTTGAACAGGAAATTTCGCGACGGCATTCTCTTCCAAAACAAGCCGGTCTCATCCATATTAAAGACTTGTTCCGGCTTGTATCCACCTTCGGCGATAATATTCTTGAACGTCTGGTTCACGTAAGTTTCAGCAGCGGCAGTGTCAGCGGAAGCAGCCTCGCCATGCAGGGAAACGCTTTTCAGGGCGAAGCGTTTCTGAAACTTCGCGAACCATCCTTTGCTGGCGGAAAAACGTTGTTCCTGACGCTGGGAATCAGTGGATGTCCCTGGTTGAGGTTCATCTGCATCATCATCATCTTCAGCATGGTTGCCATCGTCGTCTTGAGGTTCCTTTGCCGCAAAATTCTCATACAAGCTCAAAGCCTTTGTTCGGATGGTGTTCGTATCCAAGGCTATGTTCTTCCGGCAGTCGGCAATCCACACAGCTAAAGCACCTTCCATGCGTACGATCGTTTTATTACGCGTGGTAACGACTCGCTTCGCTGATCTGCTATAGGTGATTGCAGCCGTCTTTCTAGTGTTCGCCTCGTCCTTCTTGATATAGCGAACGGTGGATTCATTGATTTCAAAATGGCGGGCTGCGGACGCAAATCTTCTACCGTGTTTTAACATATCGAGAAGCGTCACCTTCTCAGCAATCGTCATCATCCTTCGGTGGCGTTTAGGCTCACTACCAGCCTTAGTAGAAGCAGAACGCTTGGGAGCCATTGTACAGTAGGATTTAACAGAAAGTTCAACAAAAAGTTCAACTTAAAACAGTCGCGCACAGCACAGATTAAAGTTCACAAACTTAACAAAGTCTACTCAGCGATACGGCGTAAGAGAAAGTGGCCGCGAACAGAGGCTGGAAGTTGGAGATGCGGGCAAAGCACCAATCACAGGCTAGATAACAAAACTTGAGTTCTGATTCGTCATCTATCAGCGCTTAAACCAATCACAACCCGTCTTATATGCTACGTAGGTTACCAATTCAAAGTACAGTGAACCCTCGTTTATCGCGGTAGATAGGTTCCAGACGCGGGCGCGATAGGTGAAAATCCGCGAAGTATTGACACCATATTTACCTATTTATTTAACATGTATATTCGGACTTTTAAAACCTTCCCTTGTACGTAGTACTGTTAACAAACTACCCTTTAATGTACAGAACACTTAATGCATGTACTACAGTACCCTAAACTAAAACAGGCACAAATATTAAAGGCGATTTTATATCATGCGTTTCCTAAACACCTAAAAAGCACGATAAAAAATGGCAACCAATGTTTTGTTTACGTTTATCTCTGATCATAATGAAGAAACAAACTCATTTAGTGTACTGTACACATATATGTATAGGTTAGTTTTTGCATCGATTATATTGATGTACAGTATACAGTATGTTGATTTTGTTATTACCAATGTTTTACTTAATTTTCCTTAGGACTTCCAAATGAAATGTTTTTCTTTATGACGCCACCTGAAACGACGGCGTCATAAAGTACGCTCAGTAAACAACCACGCTCAGAACAAAGAAGGCATTTACTGTAACGCGCATGATGAAAGTGATAAATAATGATATTTACAGTAAAAGCATTTACAAAATATGTTATTACAAATATTATTTACCGTATCTATATAAAATCATACAGTACATACTGTACGTAGCAAAGCAGGAAAACAATTTACGAGAGAGAGAGAGAGAGAGAGAGAGAGAGAGAGAGAGAGAGAGAGAGAGAGAGAGAGAGAGAGAGAGAGAGAGATTGTTTTACGTACGTAAATGTAAATTTTAAACAAAAAAAAATATGATAGGCTTTTAAAACCTTCCCTTTAACTTAATGCATACAGTACTAAACTATAAAACAGACACAAATATTACAGTAAAATGTTTAAGTAAAAAATAAAGATTGTTACTGTACTCACCACGAAAGAAGTTCAAGAAAAACTTGAATGATGATGGCGATGAATTTGCTGCACAGTAGAAATGATGATGATGAAGCTGATGATGTCTTCTACTGTGCAGCCAATAATAGTATTTTACGTCTCTTCAGACGGAGGTGTCTTTTCCTGGGACACCTCTTCAACTTCTTCCTGAGACACTTCTTCAATTTCTTCCGAGGGCATTGTGATCGGAAGTTGCTGCCGCTGCTTCTTTTTTCGCAAGAGCATCCTGTAGGGAGCCATTTGTTCATCGATCTTGGTGCAGAATTGTAGAGAACGAACCATATCCTCGTCCCACTCTTGCGACATTTCTTTCACCTCATTCGCAAGCTTGCAGAGCTTGGCAAGCCGTTCTATAGTTAAGACCGTTTCTTCGACATTTTCTTGGATCTCTTCCTGTGTTTCACTGTCTTCACTGCCCGATTTCGTCAGGTCTTCGAGGTCTGCGGCCGCGTAACTTCTACCGTCTTTTAACATAGTATCGAGAAGCGTCACCTTCTCAGCAATCATCATTTTTCGGTGCTGTTTAGGCTCACTACCAGCCTTAGTAGAAGCAGAAGGCTTGGGAGGCATTGTACAGTAGGGTTTAACAGAAAGTTCAACTTAAAACAGTCGCACACAGCACAGATTCAACTTCACAAACTTAAGAACGTCTACTCAGCAATACGCGGAAAGAGAAAGTGAACGATGCAGACCCGCGAGAACTGTGATGCTGGAAGTTGAAGATGCGGGCAAAACACCAATCACAGGCTAGATAACAAAACTTGAGTTTTGATTCGTCATCTATCAGCGCTTGAACCAATCACAACCCGTCTTATACAGTACTATGGTGCGTTGGTTACTCATAGAAGATGTCCCGCGCACACTGAACGTACGTAGATTAAGTACAATACCGTAATAATAATAAATAATGATAATAATACTGTATAGTAATAATAATAATAATAATAATGATTAATAATAATAACAATAATAATTTTATTAACAACAACAACAATAATAATAATAATAACAATAATAATAAAAATTTACGTACGTACGCTATTTTACGCCTCTCTCTCTCTCTCTCTCTCTCTCTCTCTCTCTCTCTCTCTCTCTCTCTCTCTCTCTCTCTCTCTCTCTCGTACGCTTACAGTACTTATTCGAAATGTGATTTTTGCAACAAAGAATATTATTGGATGCAGTACTGTACTACGTACGTATACATACAAAAGATTCATGGAAAAGAAGCACATCCATTACAGTACACACCATTCTAATATGGTATGACTGCATCTGATTTGCGTTTCATGTTCGATTTAATTTTACTACGTACTGAATTATCGTATGATCACATTCTCTTTTCGTGTTTTATTTCTTTCTGTGCTGAATTATATATCATATGTAATGCAATGAACAATCAGTAAGAGCAGATATTACTAATTACAGTATTAATGGAATTACAGGTAACAAAATACTGTATCGTATTTGGTTATCTTCAGATTTCGCGATATTTTCGAATTTTCCGGAAAATCCGCGATATGTATATATATATGGGTTATGGGAAAACCCCGCGAAGTGGTGAATCCGCGATTGTCGAACCGCGAAGTAGCGAGGGTTCACTGTACAAGATATACTGTACAGTAATAATAATAATAATAATAATAATAATAATAATAAATAATGATAATAATAATAATAATAATGATAATAATAATAACAATAATAATTTTATTAACAACAACAACAATAATAATAATAACAATAATAATAATACAGCTTTACGTACGCTATTTTACGCTTTTGTTGTAGGATGTGTCTCTCTCTCTCTCTCTCTCTCTCTCTCTCTCTCTCTCTCTCTCTCTCTCTCTCTCTCTCTCTCTCTCTCTCTCTCTCTCGTACGCTTATTCGAAATGTGATTTTTTGCAACAAAGAATATTATAGGATGCAGTACTACGTACGTATACATACAAAAGATTCATGGAAAAGAAGCACATCCATTACATTTGTAGTACACTATTAGCCATCTGCAGCCATACACCATTCTAATATGGTATGACTGCATCTGATTTGCGTTTCATGTTCGATTTAATTTTACTACGTACTGTATACAGTACTGAATTATCGAATGATCACATTCTCTTTTCGTGTTTTATTTCTTTCTGTGCTTTATTATATGTCATATGTAATGCAATGAACAATCAGTAAGAGCAGATATTACTAATTACAGTATTAATGGAATTACAGGTAACGAAATATCGTATTTGGGGTCTTCAGATATCGCAGTATTTTCGAAATTTCCGGAAAATCCGCGATATGTATATATATATGGGTTATGAAAAAAATCCGTGAAGTGGTGAATCTGCGATGGTCGAACCGCGAAGTAGCGAGGGTTCACTGTATACACAACATAAAAACCCCGACCGAGCCGGATCCCACCCGCCTACCGATGGCCAATCGAGACGGCGGGGAGAAACAGCAACGGAAGGGTAGGGGAAATATGAATAATAATGTATAACAAGCCTCACACACGAACAGGGTCCGCCCGGGACGGAACAAAGTGATATCCAGTGTCAACATCCCTGAGGGGATATGAAACAAAAGCTGATTCCGAGCCTCCATATGAGAGCGAGTGAAGACATCCCTGAGGTGGGGGTGTCGGGGCAGAGGGGGGGGGGGGAGTGAGGAGGCTAACGAGAGGGGCAGAAGAACAGGCGTACCAACCTGAACTGAGACCCATGACTAAGATCACGAGGAAAGACTAGGATAATAAACTAATAATAATAATATCACTGATATGGTAATATATGAAAAAAGGGAGGCATGCTGGATAATGACAATAATAAACGTAAAATAACCCGAAGGGACGAACGGAGGGGCAGGGGAAGACCAAGCTTAACAGCGCGGGAGAGACCGAGCTAGGCAGGGCTGCCAACCTAACAAGGTGTCGGTGAGGTGCCGACAACAAACATAAAATAATAACTGCCTCGCGAAAGTCCCGACGAACTAGAATACTAGTAAAATAACGCATACGCTAATATGAGCACTACTACGAACGTGAAACGTAAAACGAAGTAAAACTAGTAACGCCCGAAGGCGACCAGGCATGCCAACCTAAATGAACAAAGATATCGTAATATCATAAACTAGCTGTTAATATAATAAGAGATAATACCATAGCATAAAATAACACGGGGTGTGAACCGTGGATACCCAGAAAATTCAGGACGAGAAACAATCAGTATAGAAGACTGATTGCTAAGCGTCAAGAACGAGAGAGAGAGAGGAGGTAGCCAGCCAGCATGGCGGACCCGATGCGGGGTCGCGTAATATAAAAACTGAGAACATTAGATAACCAAGGGCAAGACTACCTCTCCAAAAACTCAAAACTCATAGATCTGGTACTTAACTTAGGTGGAGAAACAGTAGAATCCGACATCCTGGGATAAATCCTGGGTAAACCAAAGGAAAACACACACCAAGAAAAGAATAACAGCATCCAAGCAGGTGCTATGAAAAGGAGTGTCGTCACTAGCGTGGGTGGGCTCGTTCGTAGTAGCGATTGGAGTTGGGTTGTTGAACGGCTCCTCGCTGTTCGGGGATGTTGACAGGAGTTATCTAAATGGTGCGAGATCTCTGGTTGTGATTTATCACGCCCCAGTTATTTATACCGACACCTTATTAGGTGAGCGAGCTGGGTTCAACCTAGCATTCCTATTCAATTTTTTCTCTGGTAAATTCATAGCAGTTATTACCTTAGAAATGATGTTAAAGGAGCATTTCACTGGGCGGCACAGGTCAGAACCCAGAAAACATTTTCAGGTTCATCATCCAATTCACATTCAAAAATTCGAGTTAGTGTTTCATCTTCCCTCTGCATCTTAACTAGTTCATCCTTATTCAATATGCTAGTTTCTGAAACACTACAGCTGCTATTACTTGGGCCTATTGCATTGTCTATTTGTACATCACTTCTTTCAACAGCTACATCATCATCTTCTCTCACATTAACAACATTGATAGAGTCGGTTTCCTCAGCTACACTCATGCTAAGATCATCATCACTGCCTCTATTACCTAGGTTCGAATCCTCGATCAACCTATGACCGTAGTCAATATCTGTATCTAATCCTGACCTAGTTACTATCATTTCAGGCACTTGAACTTCACTTAAAATAGGATTCATACACTTGGAGGTAGTTAAATCGTTGCCAACAATAATGTCAACGCCGTCTACGGGCAAAGTATCCACGACTGCTAGTTTTACATCTCCTGACACTAACTGACTTTTCAATTTCATCTTTAACAAAGGACAAACTACACAAGTGTTCGGAAACCCACCTAGCATAACTTTTTCTTTCATGCTGATTATTACATTCCTTGGTACACTCTCTCTCCTAACGAGTGATACGGCCGCTCCTGTGTCCCTAAGCAAAACTATTTCCCTTGAATCACCTCCTTTAAGAGAAGAAACCAAACCTTCAGACAAAAATTCACCATAATGTTTCCTAGTTTCTTTCAAGAGACTATTCCTTCCTGAAGAAAGATTATTAACTAGTGACACAGGTATCTTCAAATTCGTACTTTCTACTGTGCAATTCTTAGCTATATGCCCTTTCTTATTACAATTGTAACAAGTGACCTCTGAATTACTGACTGCCCATTGGCTCCTACAGTACTGAGAAATATGACTTGCCTTCCCACATGTGTAACAATAATAATAATAATAATCACTGTTCCTAATATCGTTATTGTTAGAACTACCTTTACTATGTTGTGCCTTACTTGACAAAAGATCGTTTTTCTTTTTACTGCCACTTAAACCATGTGTGAGACTGTACTCATCAGCTAATCTCATAGCATCAGCAAAAGATGTTTCCCACCTATCTTCTATATATAATTTGATGTCTGGGGATATGTTATCTTTGAAACTTTCTAACAAAACTAAGTTCTTGAGATCTTCAAAATTATCAACTTCAGTGGACGTGAACCAATCACAAAACGATCTCTCCAACTTCTTTCCGTACTGTACATTGTGGCGGGATGTTAAAAACAACAAGCCCCACACCCTGAATCACACATACTGACAATTGTCTCAACAAAACAAACTTTTCCCTTACGTTATCTATACCAGACTCTTTAACAAAAGGTAAAAAAACTAAACATAACCTTAAAACTATATTTCTTAATATTAAAACAATCACTAAAAAATCACCAATCATATAACATAACCAAAAATAATCACAACTTAGTACTACAATCTTAACCTACTGTAATTGGAAAACACAAAACTTAAAACTAAAATTTCACTTCAACCACAATCTAAACGTAATTATCATATATGATTGTGAGTGGACACTTTCGTCCACACAAGGGCAACAATCTTTAATAGCCCAATATCACAAATCTGCAGGAACTGGAACACTGTCAAATATTAATACACAATTGCACTAATCATCATCATCGTCATCATCATCATCATCAATACGCCACACCAATTCCTTCAACCGGGCGGGATCGTTACAGCATCTATTTCATCCAGATCCACAGAGCAATCCAATCAGGTCCTTAAACAATCCAGGTCATCAATAATTCATTCCAAATCTGAGCAGTCTTATCAAATTCCTTAAACAAGCAAGGTCGTCAACAATCAAATTCACATAAATTTCTCCCCAAAGGAGGAATAACGGCCTGCCAAAAATAAAAAAGAAAACCACTTATGAACACTCCTAACTAACTGAACTATTGCACTATAATCAAAGATAAATAATAAATTGTTCCTATCATTCACAATCACGACAAGCAAAGATAAACAAAACTGTACTTACTTATAATATAAACCAATCACTTCCATGCTGGTAATAAAGAATGATAATAAAATAGTAAATCCAGCAATCACACACACAACCGCCTCTATCCGCAGTCAAATCAAAAAGCATTCGCTCCGAAACATTCACCACTGTCGTAACCTAACTAAAAACATAAACAAACAATCTCATTTAAACCAACAGTCTTTCTCACCACAAACAATCGATACACTAACTACTTTCGCTCGCTAACACAATCTCTCTCTCTCTCTCTCTCTCTCTCTCTCTCTCTCTCTCTCTCTCTCTCTCTCTCTCTCTCTCTCTCTCTCTCTCTGGATTTGGCAAAAGAAAAAAATAAGAATAAAACAAAATTTAATCCTCCACAACATATGTACTAGTATTGTCTCTTTTCAAACTTCTAAACTTCTTACGGTACGCCTCTGGTACCAATCTGTATGCACTAAGTACGGTTTCTTTCACAGTATCTTAATCCTCACTTTCATCCTCAGACAAACAACTATACACAGAATGTGCTTTACCCCTTAAAACGGATTGTAAATACAAAGTCCACTGGTCTTTTGGAGAACCTACTTTGTTCATTAACTTTTCAAAAGACATAAAATATTTCGTAACATCTTCCTCATCAAATTTTGGTATAAGTTTGAGCACTGCACTCATATCAACTATCAGTGCCACTATTCAAAGATGAATTACTCCCTAATCTGCTACCTGACCATCTTTTATGAAGAGTTTGTCTTGAACGAGCCATTTCTAACTCAAGCTTACACTGTCTTTCAGTTTCTTCTCGCTTTCTTTCATTTTCTTCTCTTTCAGCTGCTCTTTCATCTCTTTCACACACTTCCTGTTCTCTCTTAATAACATACTCACGGAGAGCATCGCCATCTAGACCAAGAAGTTTACCTTAATCTATCAAATCTCTCATAATCTCATTCATTCTGCTTCTTTCTATATTCTCCCTGTTTTCAATTGGTTATGTTGTCGAAAATCCTGGCAAGGTCGCCAATTGTTACGATTCTCGTGGGGATCGAACCAGGTTCTTTTGAATTGATTAATTGAATTAGGATAAATTGACAATCACTAAAAGAAAAAAGGAATATAGAAAAAAACTCGCAAAAGAAAACAATTTTATTTACAACTAGTCAAAGATCAATACTTGGGAAGCACAGTATTGAACAAAGAAAATTATCTGATTAAACTACACTTCAGCAAATAGGGGAACAGTCAAGAAAGCAGACAAATAATACTTAAAAGAAATGATGGTACTCTTCACAGCAGAACTTGACGATTCAGGAACGTAGATATTTCAGGTCTGGGCGCTTCTTGGTTGGTAATAACGACGGGTCAACTCGTTCTGACATCTCGGACAAGTTGTCATAAGGCTGGTCTCGTCTGCATTCTAGTCCGTACGTTCTCTCTCTTTCTCTGTGCTTGTTCTCTCTCGTTCTCTCTCTCGTCCTCTCTCTTTCTCTCGTTCTTTTTTAAGTTTATATACCCCTGTGTGGGAGGGGCTAACTTTGGACAATTCCATATAAGGAAATTTTCTCCTTTCTTCATCCTCATTGGTTTTCCTCAAAACCACGCCCCTTTGATCGCATCTTCCCGAACGCTCTGCTGGTGTAATCATAATCCATATGGCGCTATAATTGAAGCGAGACATGTGTTTACCTTCCGTTAATGTATATTCTTCGGCGACAACAGGCTCTCCTTGTCCTACGGGTCCTTCCATAACGCTGGCTCCTCTAATTGCTACTACAGACGATCATTATGCCCAAGGTCTGCTGATCTAGGCACATCTAATAAATATCTTGACCTCAATCAACGGCGGTGACAGTTTTTGGTAAACACTAGCAGGACCTCCTCTTTCTGCTTTTTAAGAGTAGAAAATTTACATGTTTTAACATTCTTTTCTATATTATTCTATCTACCCATGACAGGACAATGATCGATGTATTTCATCTATGATAACATGTAGATATAAATCTGGAATGAATGGTGGTATAACTAGCTCTTCTCCTTCATTCCTCTGCTCCTCTCTCGAGGACAGAGTGAATTGAAATGTTACATGGTGGTCGGACTAGGTACTGGTAAGTTTCACTTTCGAGTGCCATTCTTTAAGTTTACAGAAGTATATCTGTAATGAGTAGGGGATGGTGGATCTTATACCAACCCAGTGATCATCTTACTTGGTGTATGATTTCCAATTGAGATCCCCTTTGTGGGAAAGTGATCTCCAGTTATGATCAGTTACATGTACACATGTACAACCCAATTCCTATTATAGGTAGTCTTTCATCCATATGAGAGATGGATAGGAGGTGGTGGTGATCCTTGCTTCATTTCTCCGTAAATCAAGCTTTGATCACTTCCAGGGAAAAAATCGTACATTCCAATTTGGATTCCAGGTGGCTTCTAGCCCACCAAGCAGTGAATCTCCTTAATTAAAGGACTGGGGTTTGTATGAAGTGTAGGAACAAATGACAAATTTTTGAAGTACTTTGAATTTTTCCTAGCCATGGAAACTTGAGTCTTTTAATCCAACTTCCCTCCTCAACCACCCAGATCATGTGAGGAATTTCCAATTGGAAAGGGACCAGGGTTCCTCACCCTGCACCCTTGCCAGTCGGTCATCCAATTTTACTGACCGATTCCAGCTTGTGCTGAAGCTTTCTCCCTCATTAAAGAACTCAGGTTTTTATTTCTAGGAAAAATACAAATTACTTTTAAAATTTGTAATTTTTCATTCTTTGGAAATATTTGTTTTCAGAACTATAGCAGATTAGTTAGTTTTATAGCTTACAGTTTATTTGAAAATGATTTATCAGAAGAATAAAATAATGGATTTCCTCATCATTAACATGTTTCTACTTCAAGTTTTCCCTTTGTAAGGTTGCGTGTGAAATCTCATTAAGGAAAACTTGACATGAAAACACTAATGAGGATAAATACAGTAATATTTTGTTAATTTCATCATGATTAATAACTAAACTGGTATCTACAGTACAGTATCTCTAATATCCTGAACTTTGTTAAAGAACAGATGAATTTAAATTTTATTAAAAATGTAATTGTTTGATACTGTACTTTATTTCTTAGTGGAATAATGTGAAGGAATTTGTGTAATCAACAGCGTGTACTGAAAGATCTTGTTGCCGAGAAGCTGCCTCGGTTGAATTCCCACTTTGACCGCCATGGCCTCGACATATCTTTGTTTACCTTCAACTGGTTCTTGTGCATATACATCGATATTATTCCTCCTATTACCTACCTCACTATTTGGGATTCTTATTTATATGAAGGTTCTAAGGTGAGTAATAATAAAGCCTTTTTGCTAACAGTTAGCTTTTTGTAAGTGCTCTGGCTATTTGCAAATCTTGTATTTTACTCTTTAAGCTGTAATGCCAAGTACAGTGCTGTGGTAGCCAAGAATGATCATGAGTGGAAAAGTTTAATTTGGAATTTTTCTCTTCAATGGGTAAATTGCTTTGTGTGTTATTTCCAACCAAGTGTTTGACGCAACTTGAAATTAACATTTTTTATACTTTTTTATTATACAAAATGACTTCATATACAAACCCAGTAATCATAACATTCTTTTTGGGCTCAGGCCATGTCATCCTGATGGAAGTTCCTTTAAGTGTAGCTTCCTAGGGTATATTTGACTAGAGTGATATTCCCAGAGAATTTTACCTTAAGGTCTCCAGAATTCTAACTCCTGGCACGAATATCCCTAACTTTTCCTTTTAGGGATATCGCATAATATCAGAGGACGTATTCTTGACACGCCACATAGCTATCTTCACCCCGAATAGCGTTTATGCTTCGAGGGGGAAAAGTGGCAAGAAAACGAAAGGGGAGCCGCTATAAGGTACCTCTTCTCCATTACTGTTTGAGTCTCTAGATGACGTCACATCCGTCCGCCATCTTTATTCCTTTCATAGTAACGCCATTGCTCGGTGATTTTCCTGTGCTTTCTCGTTATTTTGGAAGTTTTTTGGGATTAATCATGCTTTCTCCAGCCTCATCTGCCTTTGGAAAGTTGAGTATTGATCTTTACATTGTATAAATGTAAGCTCTTGCCTTATTTTAATATGAATTAAAGTTAGATTAACGTTGTAAGAGCTGTTGCCTAAGCCGGAGGCGTCATGGGCGCTGTCGTTCGTAACGTATGAGTCATTTAGTTAGCCAGAACGACTTTCCCGGTGTTAATAGCTTAAATATCTTTAGCTATTTAGCCTTCATTGCTAGGAATTCTTTATATTATGCCGATAGTATTGATATCAGCTTCAGCGATTTAGGTAACCGAACCATGTTTACGCTAGGCTTCCTAGCCTAGATGTTGAGTTTTAGTACTTTCATGCATGATATAATAGACTTTCCTAGTGTTATAATTTTAATGAAGCCTTAGGCGTATTTTATACATGTAAGATAAATTGTTAGCAAAAAGTTTCTTCTTCCAAGATAGTATACGAGAGAGTTTCGGTGATTTAGGTAATCGATTCTCACTGCCACTAGGCTACGAGTTTAGTGGCTTTAGTATACTTTCATACATGTTTCCCCATTACCCTTATGTGTTGTTTTTATTGATACAGACGGAGATAGATATCTCCTAATCCATTAATAAAACGACACTTATCTCCTATGGGGATTTAAGGGCAGTCTCTTCTTCCCTCTGAGTTAGCCTAGGCTATAACCCTAGTCTATCGTGCCTTGAGCTGTAATTCAAGCATGATTAGGCTAGGGTTTCCTTTCCTCTCCCTGTAACCGCAGAGGCAGGTTTTTGGATTTTGGTCAGAACCTCAGAGTATTTAGTCTGTTGCCGGTGGCTGGCTGACAGGGTGAATAGCATTCCCTGCTGGACTAGGCTGACGGCATAGGAGGCTAGACCTCCCTAGACCACACTTGAAGGTTTTATATATGATACCTTCTCCCTATGGTCTAGCTGACTAGTCCTGTGCTGGCGGACCCTAGGCTGAAGAATAGAATTCTTCTACTGCCTAAGCGACTCTGGCACTAGAACTCTGTTCCTCTACTGTTTAGGGGTGGCGGGGAGGGTGCTGCCGGCCCCTTTACTGTATTAGTCGACCCTAGGCTTGAGAATAGAATTCTTCTGCCACCTGGGTTAGCTTTAATACTGGAACAGAGTTCGTTAGATGAGGTAGGACTGGCAATCTGCCGGCTCCTCCCACACTCTATAGGACCCTCACTCCTCCCCATTCTGTCCTTTAGTGATGGCCTAGCCATCACAAACTCTTGGCCATCGCTCTACAATCGAGCCGATTGCCGGCAGGTTGTGGGGATGGCTCAGGTTTCTGTCCGTGGTCGTACAGTCACTCAACTCTCCCTTACGGACATAGTGCTCCGGGGGAGTTGGGCCGGCTGTGCCGGCTGCCGGTAGAAGATCCCTTACCTGTAGATTGTTCTTCAGTCCTCTCTTGGACTGCCATTCATAAACTGTGCCGGCAGAGATTGGCAATAGTTGTGGATGGGTGGAAGCCTGAATGATACATTCTCCCCTTCCATTTGAACACTCATTCTGGAAGAAGGTTGTAAGGCAGAGCTCTTACACCATCCTTCGATCCATGCTTTCTCTCTCTATCTATTACCACTGGGTTCTACCCTGTCGGCAGCTCTAGCTAGCTGCCGACAGCTGGAGAGGTTGCCGACCGCTGTGTATAAATACTTATTGCCGGCTGGCATGGAATGCCGATAGCCGGCGAACTGCCGGCCCATACTACAGTCAACTATATATCGACTGAACTGTACCCTGGTGCTACCCTGCCGGCATATGCCGGCTGGAACTACAGTATATGATTATACAGTAGCCAGTATATTTGCAATATAGATCATATTGCAAACAGAAAACTACAGTATAGATTAATTATACAGTAGCTAAAATTTTCCAACATACCCTGTGTTGCCGTACGCAGCCTATTGTTGAGATCATATAATACAAAGAAAGTAAGTTCTTTCTATGCGTTGATTAGTGATCACTGATAACAATCCCCAATCTTAAACCCTCTGGAAGCTGGTGTTAAGTTACACTTACCTATCCTTACAGGATAGAAATCTTCTGATGGGCTCTTCAAAATAGAATGACCCGTGGTTTTAATTTTGAGGGAGGTCACAGCAATTTGATGGGCAAAAAACACATGTATGTGTCTTTCCTATTTCATTTCTAGCTTATCTATCCTAAGCTACTTGCAAAAGGCAAAATATTTATTATGATATTTGTGTACTTTATCTTGTGTGATGAATCACCATATACTCATTGTATTTTCCTCTCTTTACAGGAGGACCAACCCAAGTGCAAGAGCGTCTTCTGCAACGTTAGAAGTAAGAACTTCTGCGGCCATGAGGTGTACAGGACGCACGCACGCTGTTCCATCACCAAGGGGACTCTGAAGTATTTGGACCCTCAGGTATGTAATGTCTGTAAAACCTTGGTTACGGAGGCTTTCGATGACCCCCAGTCAGCGGAGTCAAGGGATGCAGCAAGGGAGAAGCTGCGTAAATGGGTCCGCGGTTTTCAAAAGAATACCACGAGGCCTTGCCTTCCAAGCGAGAAGATGCGGGCCTTTCTTTTCCCCAGGGCATCTAAAGATGCGGTTATCCCTCAGCCTCACCCAGAGATCCCTTGCGTCCAGATACCAGTATAGTCTGATGTCTCGGACGCGATGAAGGACATCCAGCTAGATGATAGGATGTCAGAAATGTCAGAGGACACTGAAAAGGACCTTCTTGCAGGAGGTCAGGAAGAGCAGTCGACGTTGGCTCCTGATACCGAGGAGGAAGAGGTCGGGTCAGTAAATGAAGCTACTCACAGGTCTGGTAATTGCTTGGACCTCGTATACACTGACTCCCCTGGCGTTATAACTAGTAAGGTTGGTTCTCCAGTCGGGACATCTGATCATGCCTTGATTTCATTATTAGTGAAGACTGAGCAGCCTGTCCCTGATATATCATATTCCTGTAAAATTTATATGAAATCCCAAGCAGACTGGAATGGGATTTTACATGATCTTTTGTGCTTGAATTGGTCACAATTATATAATAGTGTAGATCCTGTTGTCCCTTTGAATGAGAATCTAGTCAACATAATTGATAGGCGTATCCCTTCTCGTGTGCTAAGGTACCGAGTGAAGGACAAACCGTGGTTCAATGATGATTGTAGACGTGCTTATTTGGAGAAACAGGAGGCCTATCATCTTTGGAAGGGGAACAGATCAGATTTGACCTGGAACAACTATACTCAGCTTCGAGCTTTTGCTCAGAGAGTTTATGCCTCAACTGAAAAGGAGTACAATTTAACCATAAAAGAAACACTTTCTGGTACAACTCAGGAACATAAATGGTGGTCTACCCTTAAATCTGCACTCTTTGGTGTAGATGCAACAGTTCCTCCTTTACTTAAACCAGATGGCTCAGTCACTCACTGTCCAAAGGAAAAGGCAACCCTTTTGGCTGATGTTTTTGACAGTAAACAGAGTAATGAAAAACTTGAACTTCCTCTTTCCTGTTTTCCTGAGGCTAAACTAACTAGTTTAGCTTTTCGATCTCGTGAGATTAAAGCTCTGTTGATGGACCTTGATGCTTATGGAGGTGTAGACCCAAATGGTATTTTTCCTTTGTTTTTTATAAAGACAGCAGATTTCTTAGCTCCAAAGTTATCTGTTATTTTGCGCAAGTTAGCAAGAAGAGGAGCTTTTAGCACTAGTTGGAGAATTGGTAATGTTACTCCTCTATGTAAATGTGTTTGTGGTAGCTCAAGTCCCACTGATTACCGCCCAATTTCCATAACTCCCATATTATCTAAAGTTTTTGAACGTCTTCTGGCAAAACGTCTTAATAGGTTTGCTGAAGGTAATCATCTACTCCCTAGTTTGCAATTTGGTTTTCGTAAAGGCCTTGGAGCATGTGATGCCCTTCTTACAATCTCCAATGCTGTACAGAAATCCCTTGATTGTGGTCGGGAAGTTCGTATGATTGGCCTTGATTTTAGTGCTGCCTTTGACCGTGTTAATCATGAGGCCCTTGTTTTCAAACTGAAACAGTTGGGAGTGGGTGGGTTGTTTCTTAGCATTATTATTAATTTTTTAAGTAATAGATCTCAAAGAGTTGTTGTTGATGGGCACCATAGTGATTATAGGAACGTGATATCCGGTGTTCCACAGGGTAGTGTTCTTGGCCCATTACTTTTCATACTATATACACATGACATGTGGTTTGGCCTAGAAAACAAACTTGTTGCATATGCAGATGATGCTACTCTCTTTGCATCAATTCCATCCCCTGAATGTAGATCTGGGGTTGGTGAATCCCTTAATAGAGATTTAGCTAGAATTAGTACATGGTGCAAATTATGGGGTATGAAGTTGAATCCTAACAAAACTCAAAGTATGATTGTAAGTAGATCAAGGACAGTGGCTCCTCAACATCCGGATCTCAGTATTGATAATGTTTCTTTAAATATGTATGACTCTTTCAAAATTTTAGGTGTGATTCTCGACAGTAAATTTACTTTTGAGAAACATATAAGGTCTCTGTCTTCTTCAATTGCACAAAAAATAGGCTTATTGAGAAAGTCTTTCAAGATTTTCGGTGATCAATCTATTCTGAAGAAGTGTTTTAATTCTTTCATTCTACCTTGTTTTGAGTATTGTTCTCCTGTTTGGTCTTCAGCTGCTGATTCTCATCTTAATTTGTTGGACAGAAACTTACGGTCTATTAAATTTCTTATTCCTGATCTAGATATTAATCTCTGGCACCGTCGTTTAATTAGTTCATTATGCATGTTGCATAAGATTTTTCATAACTCTGACCATCCTTTACATTCAGATCTCCCTGGACAATTCTATCCTGTTCGTAATACTAGGCAGGCTGTTAATTCTAATAGCCAGGCCTTCTCCATCACGAGGCTCAATACTACGCAGTACTCCAGAAGTTTTATTCCAGCTGTTACCAAGTTGTGGAATGATCTTCCTAATCGGGTGGTTGAATCAGTAGAACTTCAAAAGTTCAAAGTTGGAGCAAATGCTTTTTTGTTGACCAGGCGGACATGAGTCTTTTTATAGTTTATTTATGACATATTTGTTTTTGATGCTGTTAATAGTTTATATATGACATGTCTGTTTTGACGTTGTTACTGTTTTTAGAATGCTTTATTGTTAATTTGTTCTCTTCATTTATTTATTTCCTTATTTCCTTTCCTCACTGGGCTATTTTTCCCTGTTGGAGCCCCTGGGCTTATAGCATCTTGCTTTTCCAACTAGGGTTGTAGCTTGGATAGTAATAATAATAATAATAATAATATCGGTCTCATCGGTTCCTGCCCCAGAACCAGTTCCCTCGACATCGTCTGCTTCCCCATCTGATAACATAGGGAAGACTGTCTTCCATTATGACGTTGGTGCAGCAGATCCAGAAGCAGAATGCTGAAAAGGAAGCTGCGTTAAGGTTGGAGATACGCCAACTTACAGCATCCCGTGGGTCTCAAAGGAGCCTCAACGTGAAGGAACTTCCTTCATGTTCGGATGTGAATCCGTGGAGGCATACAGAGTACATGCCTATGACAATTGGGAAGATTTATATTTCCGAGAAGCTGGGTTCAGTCCCCATCGAAGATGTGGAATTCTGGCCCAGCTTAGAGGCTTACCCAGACTGCTTTGTCCGTCTGAAGGCAGAGCCAGCATCAAAGGAGGAAACGGAGCCAAAAGAGGTCATAGTTTTTTACCATGCTAAAGCACAGGCTTTACTGTCAAGCACCTTGAAGGAGAGGGCCTTCACTAACTCAAGATGCCGGCTCTCAGCAAGAAGCACCCGTCCATTGTTGCGTCATCTTCCCGTGCCTTCCCCTTTATGGGAAAAGGGTACAAGGCAGCCTTAAAGGCGATTGAAGCAGGGAAACCTTGTCCTACACTCGACGAGTGTAAACCGTTGTCCTTAGCTCTACCTTTGGACCAGAAAGACTGGAAGGACGTGCATCTTACCTTCTCAGTCGGGAAGTTGGAGGCAGATATTGCTGGACGTCAGTTCGGCAAGGATCTACCCAAGTTGACCGAGTTTCTCCTGCACAGGGAACAGGAAACTAAAGAAAGACTTGCCGCCTCTATGTCTCTCCAGACTATCTTAGAGACAATGGCAAGCGACCCCCAGAACCCGGATATGTTTATGGTTGTGGCCAAAACACATCTGGCTACTGTGACCAAGGACCTGTATGGCTTTATTAAAGCCAGAAGGGCTTGTAGGGAGTTCGTGTTCGCTTCGGCTGCAGTGAGACACGAACCTAGGAAACTAATTTCGTCCAGTATCTGGGGAAAGGACCTCTTCCCGAGTAAAGTGGTCGTGGAAGTATTCGACAAGGCCGCCACGGAGAATAGGAACCTTCTCCAGAAGTGGGGCTTGTTACTGAAGAGGAAGTCTTCCCCGGATGAGGGTCCCCAACCTAAGAGGAAGACAAAGAGGCCAAGGGTGCCCTCTCGCCCTGCCAAACAACAACGGCAACAACAACTTCCCGCGACCGCGGTGCCCCAGGTGGTAGTACAACCTCCTACTACCTACCAGTTGGTACCCCAGCTGTTGGTGACACAGTCACCAGCCTTTACTCCAGCCTTTGAGAGGCAGTCTATCACCTTTCGACCAAAAGCCAGAGGAACATTTAGAGATTCCTTTAGATGCCCCTCAAAAGGCAGAGGCAATAGAGGAGATAAGTCCTCCGGTTAGCAGCAAAAGTGAGATGCTTCCGGTAGGAGGAAGACTACTTATTTCGTGATCGCTGGACCTTCGATCCCTGGGCCCACAGCCTAATCAAGAACGGACTGGGGTGGAGCTGGAATGTAGCTCCACATTCTTTCCCTCAATTCTTCCAACACTCCACCCTCATTCTGGAAGAATACATTCGAGAACTCTTGAGCAAAAGAGTGATAAAGAGGGCAAAGTCCATCAAATTCCAAAGAAGGCTGTTTTGTGTTCCCAAGAAGGACTCAGACAAACTCAGAGTCATTCTGGACTTGTCGCCACTCAACAAGTTCATAGTAAACTACAAGTTCAGGATGTTAACCATTCAACACATAAGGACCCTGTTGCCCAAGGAGGCATACACAGTCTCAATAGACATGGCAGATGCCTATTGGCATATCCCAATCAATCGCCAAATTTCCTCCTACCTAGGATTTAGGCTTCAGAAGAAACAATATGTCTTCAGAGCCATGCCCTTCGGGCTAAACATAGCCCCAAGGATCTTCACGAAGCTTGCAAACGCAGTCGTTCATCAACTACGCCTAAAGGGTGTTCAGGTAATGGCTTACCTGGATGATTGGCTGGTGTGGGAAGCATCTGAGACGGAGTGCATGCAAGCTTCCAAAGAAGTGATCCAGTTCCTGGAACATCTGGGATTCAAGATCAATGTCAAAAAGTCTCGACTTTCTCCAGCTCAGAAGTTTCAATGGCTTGGAATTCACTGGAACTTACAGTCACACCGCCTCTCCATTCCATCAAAGAAGAGGAGAGAGATAGCGGGATCTGTCAAGAGACTTCTGAAATCCGATCGGATATCAAGACGCCAACAGGAGAGAGTGCTGGGCTCCCTTCAGTTCGTATCAGTGACAGACCCGGTGCTAAGAGCACAATTAAAGGATGCAACAGGAGTATGGAGAAGATAAGCATCAAACGCTCAAAGAGATCTAAGAAGACCAATACTGACTCGTCTCCGGTCACTTCTCAAGCCGTGGTCGGAGGCCAAGCATCTGAGGAAGTCGGTGCTCTTACAACCACCTCCACCTTCAGTCATCATCCACACAGACGCATCAAAGGAAGGAGGGGGAGGCCACTCTCACCAACTGAAAGTCCAAGGGACTTGCTTCTCTCTGTTCAAGACCTTCCACATCAATATTCTGGAAGCCATGGCAGTTTTCCTTACACTGAAGAAACTGGCTCCTCGCTGCTCGACCAACATACAACTGGTTCTGGACAGCGAGGTAATAGTGAGATGTCTGAATCAACAAGGCTCGAGATCACCCCAAATCAACAAAGTGATGTTGGCCATCATCCGTTTGGCGGAAAAGAAGAGATGGCACTTATCAGCAGTTCACCTCCAAGGGTTCCGCAATGTGACGGCGGACGCTCTATCCAGGTTCAAGCCGATAGAGTCAGAATGGTCCCTAGACACAGGATCGTTCTCCTTCATCTTACGTCAAGTCCCAGAACTGCAAATCGACCTCTTCGCGATGAGCGACAACAAGAAACTACCTCGTTACGTGGCCCCATACGAGGACCCTCTAGCGGAAGCAGTGGACGCGATGTCCCTCGATTGGAACAGATGGTCCAGGATTTACCTGTTCCCTCCACCCAATCTTCTACTGAAAGTCCTCAACAAACTGAGATCCTTTCGAGGAACAGCAGCTATAGTGGCCTACAAGTGGCCGAACAGCATCTGGTTCCCTCTAGTATTGGAACTGCGGTTGAGACGGGTTCCGTTGCCGGACCCAGTTCTGACACAACAAGTGCAGAAGTCGACTGTCTTCGCTTCATCACAGAAAACCCGGAACCTTCATCTCATGATTTTCTCTCCTTAGCAGTTAAGAAAAGTTTCGGGATTTCGAGAGACAGTATAAACTTCTTAGAAGAATATAAGTCCAAATCTACCAGAAGACAATATGAGTCGTCTTGGAAGAAATGGGTTGCATTTGTCAAGGCAAAGAATCCAAAAGAAATCTCAACAGATTTCTGTTTATCCTTCTTTATTCATCTCCATGAACAAGGTTCGCAGCCAACACGATATCAACGTGTAAATCTGCCTTGACTAGACCCTTGCTGTACGCCTTCCAAGTAGACTTCTCTAATGAAATCTTTAATAAGATTCCTAAGGCCTGTGCTAGACTCAGACCCGCAGCACCCCTGAGGCCTATCTCATGGTCCTTGGATAAAGTTCTTCACTTTGCATCAACACTGAACAATGAGAACTGCTCTCTGAAAGATTTGACCCAAAAAGTTATATTCCTATTTGCACTTGCCTCAGGGGCCAGAGTTAGTGAAATAGGGGCCCTGTCCAGAGATGAGGGACATATTCAGTTAACAGAAAGGGGAGAACTGAATCTTTTCCCTGATCCATCGTTTCTCGCTAAGAACAAGCTACCCACCAAAAGGTGGGATCCCTGGAGAATCTGCCCTCAGAAGGAAGATGTCTCTCTATGTCCAGTGGAGTGCCTAAAGGTCTATTTTCATAGAACTTCAGACTTTGGGGGAGGACAGCTCTTTAAAGGAGAAACATCAGGTTCAAATTTGTCTCTAAAACAACTAAGGGCGAAGATCACCTACTTTATTCGCAGAGCGGATCCCGACAGTACACCCGCAGGTCACGATCCGAGAAAAATTGCTTCATCTGATTTTTTTCCAATACTGTATATGGATTTCGAACGTCTTCGCTCGTATACTGGATGGAAGTCATCCAGAGTGTTTTTCAAACGCTATGCGAAGCAGGTACAAGAGATCAAGAGGTTTGTGGTGGCAGCAGGTAGTGTACTAAAACCTGTCACTTAATACTGCGAGGAACAGTGAATCAATTGGGACTGTTATGTGCAGGGTGTGCGTGTTGACTTTTGACAGTACAACATGTTAAGTGGCATGTCACCATGGTGACATTACGTACTGTTCCAAATAATACAGGCGAAAGAAGCATAAAGAATAGCATGTGTGCCGTGTGTCCTTTACACAAGTGTAAACAGACAGTAATGACAGAAATTTAGAATAGAAAATTTCTGAATTTTCATTTTAGTGGCAAATAGTGGTTTCTTTTCAGATGAAACAAGTATTTCTGGCATTACCAGTATATTTATGCTTAATTTATATCACAAACATTTTATGTTATTCGATAAAATGTCGACCGATTTACATATTTTATTGATTGGCAATAAAATACTATTTGAAATTTGCGTCTTATTCGCCCCAAATTCAAATAAATAAAAGTGTGTAGGGCATTATTATGATCACCCTTTTATTTTGCATATTAATGAAAGAATAACTGTAGAAATTGTTCCTACAGTTAACAAACCTTCTTTATGTGTATACATACCTAATTCCTACATAAATAAGATACTGGTCTGTCTTTGCTTACAACTCACCCAAGATACCTTTGATGGGATGCTGACTTATACAAACGATTGTTTCTACTTGGATACAAACTTGTCTGTCTTGGCATACAGTTAGATCTGTATGCCCAGGGGAGGTGTCAGTTACTCATACATACATTTGTTCGTTTTCGAATACAAACTCTCATTGGGAAGGTATACGATGAGACTGGTATACCTGTTTGGTTGCTAGGATATTCATATGAAATATGCAATCCTCGAGACTTTTTCCAGAGTCTGGCATGACTCTTCCCTGTAGGGGGCAGGAAGCACCAACATGGTTCATGATTAGAAGAAATGATGTATAACGGTAACATCATATGTCTCTAGGTCTCAGTGACCAAGGAAATTCTGTCTTGAGGTTAAAGCACAAATAGTAAATCCACTGATACATTAATGCTCTGGTAAACTTCCATCAGGACGACATGGCCTGAGCCCAAAAAACGGATTTTGAGCGAAGCCAAAAACTTATTTTTGGGTGAGATAGCCATGTCGTCCTTATGGACCCGCCTTCCTTTTATTAAAAAAGGGCTGAAAGGATCCCTCCCGAAAGAACTGTATCTGTAGCACCTCGCTAACGCTACAAGGAATAAAGATGGCGGACGGATGTGACGTCATCTAGAGACTCAAACAGTAATGGAGAAGAGGTACCTTATAGCGGCTCCCCTTTCGTTTTCTTGCCACTTTTCCCCCTCAAAGCGTAAACGCTATTTGGGGGTGAAGATAGCTATGTGGCGTGTCAAGAATACGTCCTCTGATATTATGCGATATTCCTAAAAGGAAAAGTTAGGGATATTCGCGCCAGGAGTTAGAGTTCTGGAGACCTTAAGGTAAAATTCTCTGGGAATATCACTGTAGTCAAATATACCCTAGGAAGCTACGCTTAAAGGAACTTCCATCAGGACGACATGGTTTATCTCACCCAAAAATAGATTTTTCGCTTCGCTCAAAATCCATTTTGTAAGCCATGAACAGGCTCTCCAATTACACAACTATCTAAGTCTGTTAAATATTCTACTCCTAACTTTATTCTTTTGGGCTAGTGAATCCTTTCCCTTTTAATAGTAATAATCCAACCCATGGGTTAAAAGGATGATGAGGTAGGAGGCAAGAATGTTCTCATGAATAATAGATTTTTATATAAAAGATACTTGTTCCGTAACCGAAATACAAACCACGCTATTTACATTAGGTTTACCTTTCGGCGTAGCTGAAATGACGAGCCAATAGTTTTTAACGAGGGTTAACTACCCCCGCGCTAGTTAGCGGGGGTAGGGGAAGGGATAGCTTGCTACCCCTCCCCCCCCCACACACCGGTGATTTGCTCCACTTCACTTTTGGCTCTGGCGATGAACAGACGTGTCTGTCCATCGTCCTCGTTGACAGCCTTAATCTTTTTCTGCTTTTTCTTTCAGTTTGTGTGTGTGTGTTTAGAAGTTGACCACCTTTATTGTTCACTATGCGCAAGTGCCCTGGAATTGCCGGCCGCCCTTGTGGTACTTTTATGTCGGCGGTGGACACGGATCCTCACACCCTTTGCCCGCAGTGTCGAGGCTGACGGTGTGATAAAGAGAATACGTGTAGTGAGTGCAGGGAGTGGTCTGCCTCCCAGTGGGAGAGGTTTGGCGCCGGCGTAAGAAGAAGTCCAAGAGAGACCGTTCTCCTTCCGGGGTTGCCTTGAAGGAGGAGGGTTCTCGGGACTCTTCTTTCGCCGCCCAAACCTCCTCCGAAGCTCCCCCTCGTTCGGCTCCTAAGGAGAGTCTGCCGAGGGGGAGCGCAGGCTCTAGTTCTGTTTCCCGACCTTGGATTGGGGGAGAGGGTGTCGCCTCCCATAGCGGGGCGGTTCCTCCTCCTCCGGGGGAGGTTATTGTTGATGGATCTTTGTCTAACGATGATCTTTTACAGATTTGGGCTTCCCTGGGGCTTAAGGGCCTGCCCTCCAGGGTAGCCCTGATTGACCTTCTCCAGTTAGGGGCCGCTGTTAAGCAGTCGCTGGTGATAGCAGAGGTAGACCCTCTGTCTATCGTCGACGTCGTGGTGACAGAGGCTTCCGACGGGGCGGGTCAATCCTCTGCAGGTGCCGTTGTGGATGTTGGTGCTGTTGGCTCTCCTCCCCCTTCCGTACATCCTTCGAAGGGGGAAGGGAGTCCCGCGGGCTCTTCTGCTGCCCAGCCTCCCTCTAAGGGGAGTGCTTTGACTGAGACTCCCCTTCGGAGGACTGATGGTCCTGACGATCTTCCTCGTGGCCGCCTTCGCTGTAAGGCTCACCGTCCGCTGAGTCGCAAGGGCCTCCCATCTCCTTATAAGGGTGCTTTTAGGCGCCTTTATGGATCTTCACCTTCTTCCTCCGAAGGGGACTCTCCTCGCCGTAAACAGCCTGCAGCTCCAGCTTCCTTAGACCTCTCTGGGGATCGGTCTCCTACGCCTTCCAGACCTTCAACTTCTGGGGCAGATGTTCAGCAGTCTGACCTCGTCACCCGACGGGCAATGGTCCCTTCGGGGCAAAGGGATTCTTCCCTTGCGCGTCAGGGTTCCCCTGCACTCCCTTTTGCAGTGTTAGCGCACAGGCGCTCTCCTGCAGTGTTAGCGCGCAGGCTCTCTCCTGCAGTGTTAGCGCACAGGCGCTCTCCTGCTCGTCAGCGCGCTCCTGTTCGTCAGCGATCTCCTGTTCGCCAGCGCTCTCCTGATGATCGCCCCTCTTCTCGCCAGCGCTCTCCTGAGGACATCCTTCAGCCAGTTGTTCCTGTTGAGCGCCCAGCACGCCAGCGTTCCCCTGCTCGCCCTTCTGCAGTGTTAGCGCACAGGCGCTCTCCTGCTCGTCAGCGCGCTTCTGACCGTCAGCGCTCTCCTGTTCGTCAGCGCTCTTCTGAGGACCATCGCCCCACTACTCGCCAGCGCTCCCCTGTGGTCTCTGAATATCCTGCAGTTCCTGTTGTGCGCCCCGCGCGACATCAATCTCCTGAGCGCCCTCGCGATCCTCAGCTTGTTCCTGCACAACATCGCTCGCGTTCTCCAGCGAGTGTTTCCAAAACGCACGTACGCCCACGCGCCTCCTGTTCCTGTGCCTGTTCGTGAATGTTCGCCTCTGCGCCCTGCGCCGATTGTTCCCTCACACGATTCCACGCGTCGCCCTCTTGCTCGCCAGCGATCACAGACACTTCAACATTCGCCTGCTCGTCAGCGTTCTCCTGCGCGTCAGCGATCACCTGAACATCGGCGATCTCCAGACCGCCCGCTTGACCTATCGCCTGCGCGCAAGCGTTCTCCAACGCGCCATCGCCCAGAAGATGTGGAAGGACATGGGTTGCCTTCTGGTAGCTCGCCCTCGCACGGTCGCTCGCCTACGCGATCTACGCGCTATCGCTCGCCAACCCGTCACCATGCACCAACGCGCTATCGCTCGCCTACGCGCCAGTGTTCACCAGCGCACCACCGATCGCCTGCTCGCAATCGCTCTCCCACGCGCTACAGGTCGCCTGAACAACGTCGTCAGCGGTCATCGGAGCGTTCTCGCTCGCCCGCGCGTCGATACTCTCCCTCGCCGACGCGCCAACGCGTTCGTTCACCGGCTCGCCCACGCGCTCGTTCGCCTGTACGCCCTCGCGCCCACTCGCCTGTGCGCCTGCGCGACCGCGTGACCACTCGCCTGCGCGCCCACGCGACCACTTGCCTGCGCGCCCGCGCGACCACCATTCGTGCCGGATTTCACAGCCCGTGACAGCAGCAGGAACGCGTGTCGCCAGACCGCGCTCAGGATCGCCTTCACCAAAGCGCAGGACTCTTATGCAGGATAGGGAAGACACTTCAGAGAGGTCAGTGCGGCTTTCTTCCCCTTTTCCTTTTCAGGCAGGTCCAGTGGTGTCCACTCCGAAGGATCGCCCGATCCCCTTCCCTCCAGCGGGGATTTCGGACTCTGTGTCCGTGGAGCGACAGACTTGGTTTGGTCCTCTGATGCGGGCGTTAGTGAAGGCTATGAAGCCAGCACTCGCCGATCAAGGTCACAAGCCAACGACTGCCTCACCTCCGCTGAAGAGAAGGAGAGGAGTGGACTTCGTGGTGACTTCCCCCAGGGAGAAGTTGGTTCCTAAGAGGTCTGTCGGGAAGGCCCCATCCCCTTCTCAGGCGTTTTCTCCTTCTCCCGTGGACGAGGCTTTTCCGTCCTCGGGTGAGTCCAGTGAGGTGATAGTCTCCCCCTCGGCACCAAGAGGGGAGCCTTCTCCTCATGGAGGAGAATCGTCTCGCGCGGAAGGTGCTCTCCGAACCTCTTTGTTGGGATCCTGTATCCCTCCCAGGAGGGAACCCAAGGACTCCAAGACCATCCCGAAATCGTCTTCAAGAATTCGCCAGGAACCCGCTGCTCCCCGGGAGAACGTCCACGCTTCGCCCCAGGAAGAGATTCCGGGGACGGGAGACTTAGCTGCCAGCCCGCAAGGAGGAGACCAGCAGGAATCTGAACATGCCTTCTGGCAGGTCCTGAGCCTGATGAGGCAACTCAACAGGTTCATGGACCCCGTGATCGCCCCCCGAGAAGGCAAGGACACGGTCCTGGACCAGGTGTTCGATGTTCAGAAGGCCCCTAAGACTAGTGCGGCTCTGCCCTGGTCTCGGGGACTGAAGAGTGCCAGAGCCAGGGCCAATGCCCAACTCGCGATTCTTGCCTCCTCCAGTCGTTCCTCTGCCGGGAACAAACTCATCCCCCCTCCTTGTCTCCAGCAGAGGAGGTATTTTGAGATCTTGGGTGAGTCTAGTCTCGCTCTTCCTCTCCATCACTCCGTAGAAGAGCTGGCTAAGGGAGTTCCTCTCGAGAAGCTCTCCGCCCGGCAGGTGTCATTCTCGGCGTCGGAGATCCTGAGCAATGACAAGGTCGCGAAGTGCGCCATACAGGCCACTTTGTGGCAGGATATATGGCTAGGAACTCTGGGCATCCTATTGCGCTCCGAGGACTTGTCTAAGGAGACCAATAGGAAGGCCCTGGAGACCTTCTTACTCTCGGGTACCCGCTCCATCGAGTTCCTGGCGCACCAGGTCACCACCCTGTGGGCCAACTCGGTATTGAAGCGGCGCGATGCGGTGACCGAGAGGTTCCACCCGAAGGTCCCCGCCGTGGATGTCTGTAGGCTCAGACATGCTTCCCTCCTTGGGGAGAATCTGTTGGAGCCACAGGATATGGAGCGAACGGCTGAGAGGTGGAGGAAATCTAGCCAGGACTCCCTCCTCCATAGGGCCCTTACAGCTCGGCCCTATAAGCCTCCAGCTCCGCAGCAACAGCAGCAGCAGCCTCGTAAGGCACCGAAGCAGGCACCGGCAGCTAATAAAGTGGTGTCTAAGCCCCAGCCCTTTCCAGCCAAGGTCAAGAGGGGCGGTAAGTCCTCCAGGGGAGGCAAGACTCTTAGAGGGAGCGGCCGCGGCCGCAAACACTAGGAGTGGCAATCCCCCCGTGTGTCCACCTGTGGGGGGATGTCTTCGACGTTGCATGCACAGGTGGCAGCAATACGGGGCCGATGCTTGGACGGTTTCGGTAATTGGCCAAGGCTATCGCGTCCCGTTCATAACATCTCAACCTCCCCTGACAGCGAATCCAGTGTCGTTGAGCTCCTATGCCATGGGATCGGTAAAGGGGCTAGCCCTTCGGGCAGAAGTCGAGACCATGCTCAAGAAGGATGCTCTCCAGGAGGTTGTCGACGGCTCCCCAGGCTTCTTCAGTCGACTCTTTTTTGTAAAGAAGGCGAATGGAAGGCTGGAGACCTGTCATCGACCTCTCGGCTCTGAACTGGTTTGTCAAGCAAACTCGGTTCAGCATGAAGACAGCGGACACGGTCAGACTTGCGGTGAGACATCTAGACTTCATGTGCACACTGGATCTAAAGGACGCGTACTTCCAGATCCCAATCCATTCGTCTTCCAGGAAGTACTTGAGATTTTGCCTAGACGACAAGATCTACCAGTTCAAGGTGCTGTGTTTCGGTCTCTCCACAGCACCTCAGGTGTTCACCAGAGTGTTCACCCTGATTTCATCTTGGGCGCACAGGAACGGCATCCGTCTCCTTCGTTATCTGGACGACTGGCTGATCCTAGCAGACTCGGAGTCGACCCTTCTTCGGCACCGAGACAGGCTTCTAGGTCTTTGCCAGGATCTGGGGATCGTGGTAAACCTCGAGAAGTCCTCTCTGCAGCCGTCCCAACGACTGGTTTATCTAGGCATGCTGATAGACACCAATCTCCACAAAACCTTTCCATCAGACGACTGGATAGCAAGGCTGAGGAGGGTGGCGGAACCCTTTCTCAGGCGAGAAGAGCTTCCCGCCCAATCGTGGTTGCGTCTCTTAGGTCACCTGTCCTCCCTGGCTCGTCTGGTTCCAAACGGCCGCCTTAGGATGAGATCCCTGCAGTGGCGGCTCAAGTCCCGGTGGAATCAAGGATCCGATTCCCCGGACGATCAGGTCCCAATAGGATCTTTGGAACGGACGGACCTGCGGTGGTGGCTGATCGACGAGAACCTGCGAAAGGGGAGTGAGTCTTCTCGTCCTCCCCCGGAATTGACACTGTTTTCGGACGCGTCAAAATAAGGGTGGGGGGCGCACGTTCTGAACCAGAGGACCTCAGGCCTATGGTCAGAATCAGAAAAGTGCCTGCACATCAACCTGCTAGAGTTGAAGGCCGTCTTTCTGGCTCTTCAACAGTTCCAACGGACCCTGGCGGGTCACTCCGTGGTGGTGATGAGCGACAACACCACGGTAGTGGCTTATATCAACAAGCAGGGAGGCACTCTTTCGCAGCAGCTATCCCATCTTGCAGTAGAGATTCTGAGGTGGACCGAAGTCCACTCGATAACACTATCAGCTCGCTTCATTCCTGGCAAGAGGAACGTGCTCGCCGACAGTCTGAGCAGGGCCTCGCAGATAGTGAGTACCGAGTGGTCTTTGGATCCTCAGATAGCCAACAAAGTCTTGACTTTGTGGGGTTCCCCGACCGTGGACCTGTTCGCGACGGCGTTGAATTTCAAGCTGCCTCTGTACTGCTCCCCAGTCCCGGACCCCAAGGCTCTCTATCAAGATGCTTTCCAGCAACGGTGGGACAACATCGACGTGTACGCCTTCCCACCGTTCTGTCTGATGAGAAGGGTGCTCAACAGGACCAGACTATCGGTCAACTGTTCGATGACTCTGGTAGCTCCGCTATGGCATCACGCGAAATGGTTCCCGGACCTTCTGCAGCTCCTGACGGAGCTCCCGAGAGAACTTCCTCCACGACACGAGCTTCTCAGACAACCCCACTCCAACATCCCTCACAAGGCCGTGGCCTCGCTTCGGCTTCACGCCTTGAGACTGTCCAGCGTCTCCTCACGGAGAGAGGCTTTTTGCAACAGGTTGCGGAGAGGATATTTCGGCACCTGCGAAAGTCCTCTGAGGGAGTCTACCAGGCGAAGTGGAGAGTCTTTTGTGGTTGATGTCGTGGGAGGGGTATCTCTCCACTCGATGCCACTATTCCAGCAATAGCAGAGTTCCTCGTATATCTGCGGGAGGAAATGCGCCTTTCTGTCTCGGCAGTGAAAGGCTATCGCTCAGCCTGAAGCTTGGCTTTCAGGCTGAAAGGCGTGGACATTTCTTCCTTCCTAGAACTCTCTCTACTCATACGTAGCTATGAGCTTACCTGCCCCCAGCCGGAAGTGAGACCTCCTCCTTGGAACGTGGTTCGGGTCCTCAGGGCTCTTAAGAGACCTCCCTTCGAACCATTACGCCAGGCCTCCTATCGCCACCTGTCTTGGAAGACCGCTTTCCTGCTCGCTTTGGCTTCGGCCAAGCGGGTTAGTGAACTTCATGGTCTCTCGTACGACATCGCCCATTCAAGGGGATGGGGGGAGGTAACGTTCAGGTTCGTCCCTGAGTTTGTTGCCAAGACTCAGAATCCTGGGGTGTCGGATCCTCGGTTCGACTCTTTCAGGATCGCGAGTCTCCGTTCTGTAACAAGCGACCCAGACCAGCTGCTACTATGTCCAGTTAGGTGTCTGAGGTACTACTTGAAGAGAACAGCTGCAGTCCGTCCTCAAGTGCGAGCATTGTTTGTAAGCACAGGCAGGACGAAGAGGAGGGTCACCAGGAACACCATCTCGGCTTGGATTCGAAGGGTTATCCACCACGCCTTGAATCCAGACCCTCCTCCGTCACGTCGCCCTAGGGCACACGACGTCAGGGGTGTTGCCACGTCCCTGGCCTTCAAGAGAAACTTCTCTGTGATGCAGGTACTTCAAGCTGGGGTCTGGAAGTGTCAGATGACCACCACAGCCCACTACCTGCAGGACGTGACCCACAGGAGCCTCGATACGTTTTCTATCGGCCCTGTGGTGGCTGCACAACAGCTGGTCTAACCTCAGACTTCTTTATGGACAAGTAACAGTAGGTTGAGGGCGTTGTTACCCGGTTTTAGTCTTCGTGAATGAAAGAGTATGTCTGACCCTTACTTCTTTCTTCATTCTCCTCTCTCTTGGGGAAGCAGCATCCTGGTCTTCGCATAGCTGACCTCGACCTCTGCAGGTAACCCATGCTTCCTTGTGCTCATAGTATTAAGCTTAATACTGTCGCGTCCCCCATACCCTGACGAGTTGGTATTGGGAACGTCCTATCCTAGATTCCTATCTAAAGGTCTCAAGGTCAACTTCATAGGACGAGTCACACTTTCCTCCACACACAACTTATGTAGGCCACTCGTTCCTAGCGAAGCAAGGAACTTGTGAGGTGCAGGGGCTCCTTCTCTCAAGTGCTACTCACTGAGAGGCGGAGTCCCCGGGCAAAGCCAAAGTCAGTAAGGCTGGGGACTTTCCACCCTTCCTAAGGGGTAAGTCACCCAATGTAAATAGCGTGTTTTGTATTTCGGTTACGGAACAATTGAAAAATTCGGAGATAATTTGTATTTTTCCTAACCATACAAACCTTAGCTATTTACACATATTTGCCCGCCAGCCCTGGCCCCCAAGTCAAGTCCTACCTCTAAGTGAAGTGAAGCAAATCACCGGTGTGGGGGGGTCCCCTCCCCTACCCCCGCTAACTAGCGCGGGGGTAGTTAACCCTCGTTAAAAACTATTGGCTCGTCATTTCAGCTACGCCGAAAGGTAAACCCAATGTAAATAGCTAAGGTTTGTATGGTTAGGAAAAATACAAATTATCTCCGAATTTGTCATATTTCCTTTATGATTTTGTTGCTGTTATTGATAACAGCATCAAAATTATAAAGAAATTGAAGGTCATTGCTTTTGTTTGCTCTCTTCAGTACCTATTCGGACATCATGTGATCAATGGGCCAGAGCAAATGTATCTTTATTTATAAAAAAACAATTTATCATGAGAACATTCCTGCTTCCTACTTCATCACCTATTCAACTCATGGGTTGGATTATTACTCTTAATAGGAAGAGATTCACCAGCCCAACAGAATAAAGTTAGGAGTAGAACGTTGATGGACACAGATAGGTGGTGTAATGTTATTTGTTGGTTATTCATTGGTTCTGTTAATCTCTTCAGTAATGTAGTATCCTCTTTATAGTGAATTTTTTTTAAAGGAATACAGTATAGGATAATGTAGAGTAAATAATACAAATCTCTGTGAACAGTTTTTCCTGACTAAGTACTGGTTTAGTAAAACTCTTTCCTTGGTACCTAGAACATGGTAACCTAAACTCATCAAGTTACCCACATTTTAGGCAAATGTAGTTTTGTACCTTGAATTTTGAAGATTTTGAAAGGGCAGAACAGAATTTCTGGGCTCGACCTGTGTCGCTCCGTGAAATGCTCCTCTAGCACCATTTCTAAGGCATAGTTATTGCTGAATATACCAGAGAAAAAAGAGATGCAGGGAATGCCAGGAATAAACCTAGCTCGCTCACTCTTTGAGTGTCGGTATAGAAAACTGGGGCGTGATTGAACCACGACCATAGATCCCTCACCAATTAGACCTCTCCTTCATCAACATCCCCCTCCACCCCTACATCTCCCCACCCCTTATCTACATTCCTCTATCACCTGTGTTGGTCAGAGGTGTTTTACTTTGCTCTGTGTTGTTTTGTGTTTTTGAAGATGTCCGACGTTTTAGAGATCCCTGCTCCCAAGTTGAGTATTATATTTGTCTGTTTGGGATTTCTAGGTAGCGACACTTATTTATTCTTAACTGTGTTTGGTTTTTTGTTATCGCCGCTTTTTGTTCCCTTTCAGGGGTTCGCTGCAGCTATTGGTGTCGCTTCCTTGTGATCTCTTTGTTTATCGGGCTTTCATTTAGTTTCTTATACTATTTGTAAGCCCTTGTTTATGTTTTGGACATCTAATTGAATATTTTGGCATGATCATATTTTATAGCGAGCTACACCCTTCAGGTTTTTAGCGCTGTGCTTGTTAGCCTATTTGGCCGATCCGTAAGCGGTTTCGGTGGGTAGCCTTTCCTGCCAGGCTTTTTCTTTTGAGTTCGTTTTGGGGAGAAGAACACGTTCTTATTTGGTTGTTCTGGATCATTAATTTCCCAATTTCGGAAGCCCTTTTGGTGTTTATTTGCCTTGTACCCTTTCCGTTTTGGCTTTTTCCCGATTTGGAAAGGTTTTTATTTTATATCCCTGTGTTCTTTTCCCCCTAATGTTCTCATTTGGCATGTTAGCTTTTATTTTAGTCATTATTTACGTCTGCCATTATATTTTGTGTTTTTACATGGCCTTTGTGTTTCGATGGGTGGCCTCACCCGCCCTTCGATCACAATGGTCACCTGATTTTGTTCTGGTCTCCCCCTCCCCCTCTTGGATCCTTCCCCTTACGCCTTCGCCTCCCTCTTTTTAGGAAGGGGTAGGCTTTGGTCACGTGCTCTCTGATAGAAAACGTTAAGTTCCTTGAGGTTGGGGGCTGGCCCATTCGCTCCGTGTGTCGGTGCGGGTAGTGCTCTCTTCTCGCTTTGCCTCGGTTGGCCACCAGGCATTCGAGACTAGGTATACGCCTCGTCTCCCGATTCCCCCCCTCCCCCCGTGTTATCCACGGGGATAATGTAGAGTAAATAATACAAATCTCTGTGAACAGTTTTTCCTGACTAAGTACTGGTTTAGTAAAACTCTTCCCTTGGTACCTAGAACATGGTAACCTAAACTCATCAAGTTACCCATATTTTAGGCAAATGTAGTTTTGTACCTTGAATTTTGAAGATTTTGAAAGGGCAGAACAGAATTTCTGGGCTCGACCTGTGTCGCTCCGTGAAATGCTCCTCTAGCACCATTTCTAAGGCATAGTTATTGCTGAATATACCAGAGAAAAAAGAGATGCAGGGAATGCCAGGAATAAACCTAGCTCGCTCACTCTTTGAGTGTCGGTATAGAAAACTGGGGCGTGATTGAACCACGACCATAGATCCCTCACCAATTAGACCTCTCCATCAACATCCCCCTCCACCCCTACATCTCCCCACCCCTTATCTACATTCCTCTATCACCTGTGTTGGTCAGAGGTGTTTTACTTTGCTCTGTGTTGTTTTGTGTTTTTGAAGATGTCCGACGTTTTAGAGATCCCTGCTCCCAAGTTGAGTATTATATTTGTCTGTTTGGGATTTCTAGGTAGCGACACTTATTTATTCTTAGCTGTGTTTGGTTTTTTGTTATCGCCGCTTGTTGTTCCCTTTCAGGGGTTCGCTGCAGCTATTGGTGTCGCTTCCTTGTGATCTCTTTGTTTATCGGGCTTTCATTTAGTTTCTTATACTATTTGTAAGCCCTTGTTTATGTTTTGGACATCTAATTGAATATTTTGGCATGATCATATTTTATAGCGAGCTACACCCTTCAGGTTTTTAGCGCTGTGCTTGTTAGCCTATTTGGCCGATCCGTAAGCGGTTTCGGTGGGTAGCCTTTCCTGCCAGGCTTTTTCTTTTGAGTTCGTTTTGGGGAGAAGAACACGTTCTTATTTGGTTGTTCTGGATCATTAATTTCCCAATTTCGGAAGCCCTTTTGGTGTTTATTTGCCTTGTACCCTTTCCGTTTTGGCTTTTTCCCGATTTGGAAAGGTTGTTTTTATTTTATATCCCTGTGTTCTTTTCCCCCTAATGTTCTCATTTGGCATGTTAGCTTTTATTTTAGTCATTATTTACGTCTGCCATTATATTTTGTGTTTTTACATGGCCTTTGTGTTTCGATGGGTGGCCTCACCCGCCCTTCGATCACAATGGTCACCTGATTTTGTTCTGGTCTCCCCCTCCCCCTCTTGGATCCTTCCCCTTACGCCTTCGCCTCCCTCTTTTTAGGAAGGGGTAGGCTTTGGTCACGTGCTCTCTGATAGAAAACGTGAAGTTCCTTGAGGTTGGGGGCTGGCCCATTCGCTCCGTGTGTCGGTGCGGGTAGTGCTCTCTTCTCGCTTTGCCTCGGTTGGCCACCAGGCATTCGAGACTAGGTATACGCCTCGTCTCCCGATTCCCCCCCTCCCCCCGTGTTATCCACGGGGATAATGTAGAGTAAATAATACAAATCTCTGTGAACAGTTTTTCCTGACTAAGTACTGGTTTAGTTAAACTCTTCCCTTGGTACCTAGAACATGGTAACCTAAACTCATCAAGTTACCCATATTTTAGGCAAATGTAGTTTTGTACCTTGAATTTTGAAGATTTTGAAAGGGCAGAACAGAATTTCTGGGCTCGACCTGTGTCGCTCCGTGAAATGCTCCTCTAGCACCATTTCTAAGGCATAGTTATTGCTGAATATAACAGAGAAAAAAGAGATGCAGGGAATGCCAGGAATAAACCTAGCTCGCTCACTCTTTGAGTGTCGGTATAGAAAACTGGGGCGTGATTGAACCACGACCATAGATCCCTCACCAATTAGACCTCTCCTTCATCAACATCCCCCTCCACCCCTACATCTCCCCACCACTTATCTACATTCCTCTATCACCTGTGTTGGTCAGAGGTGTTTTACTTTGCTCTGTGTTGTTTTGTGTTTTTGAAGATGTCCGACGTTTTAGAGATCCCTGCTCCCAAGTTGAGTATTATATTTGTCTGTTTGGGATTTCTAGGTAGCGACACTTATTTATTCTTAACTGTGTTTGGTTTTTTGTTATCACCGCTTGTTGTTCCCTTTCAGGGGTTCGCTGCAGCTATTGGTGTCGCTTCCTTGTGATCTCTTTGTTTATCGGGCTTTCATTTAGTTTCTTATACTATTTGTAAGCCCTTGTTTATGTTTTGGACATCTAATTGAATATTTTGGCATGATCATATTTTATAGCGAGCTACACCCTTCAGGTTTTTAGCGCTGTGCTTGTTAGCCTATTTGGCCGATCCGTAAGCGGTTTCGGTGGGTAGCCTTTCCTGCCAGGCTTTTTCTTTTGAGTTCGTTTTGGGGAGAAGAACACGTTCTTATTTGGTTGTTCTGGATCATTAATTTCCCAATTTCGGAAGCCCTTTTGGTGTTTATTTGCCTTGTACCCTTTCCGTTTTGGCTTTTTCCCGATTTGGAAAGGTTGTTTTTATTTTATATCCCTGTGTTCTTTTCCCCCTAATGTTCTCATTTGGCATGTTAGCTTTTATTTTAGTCATTATTTACGTCTGCCATTATATTTTGTGTTTTTACATGGCCTTTGTGTTTCGATGGGTGGCCTCACCCGCCCTTCGATCACAATGGTCACCTGATTTTGTTCTGGTCTCCCCCTCCCCCTCTTGGATCCTTCCCCTTACGCCTTCGCCTCCCTCTTCTTAGGAAGGGGTAGGCTTTGGTCACGTGCTCTCTGATAGAAAACGTGAAGTTCCTTGAGGTGGGGGGCTGGCCCATTCGCTCCGTGTGTCGGTGCGGGTAGTGCTCTCTTCTCGCTTTGCCTCGGTTGGCCACCAGGCATTCGAGACTAGGTATACGCCTCGTCTCCCGATTCCCCCCCTCCCCCTGTGTTATCCATCCTTGATGTTATCCTCCCGTCCCGGAGAGTTGCGATAATTTAGATTCATTTCTATGTATGGTAGTTGTGTTTCTTTGATCGGATTCAGACACTCCACTCTGTTCTGATACTGTTCTTTATCCTATATTTTTTAGTGTTTTGTGTTGTTGAGGAGGCCGATTACGGCGGAGCTTTTAGTGTATTTTAAGTTTACATACATAGGATTTTTTACGACGGTCTTATGCATGTATTCCGGAGTTATGTTATGTTATTTAATTATATTATATTGTGTTATTTTTATATTATTGTTTTTATGCACCGGACTTTCACGTGTCTTCCAGCGTCCTTTTTAATACTCCTGTCTGTTTTATTGTTTCCGGAGCCTTCGAATTTGAAGATTGTTTTTTAGTCTGTGTGTCCTTTCTCGCTTACGCTTCTCACTCCGGTGGGTATCCCGTATTCTGAGAATTTATATATATTTATGTTTTTTAAGGCTATTTATTCGTTCGGATCATTGTTCTGGGCTCCGGATATTTTGCTGTGTTAACGGACTTAACAGAGGAGTTTTTTTTATGCTTTTGTCCCCTTTATTTAACTCTAACGTTTGCATGTTTCCGCCGCTAGCAGATTACCGTATAGTCTTACGTTTTTCGCCAGGGAATCCCTGGCACGAGTTGATTTTATTCTCATGTACCCAATTAATTTACAGGTGGTACGATGTCAGGAGATGGCTTGTACTGTGGTTTTGCAGCAGCCTTGTGGGCATGAAGTATGCTGTTCGCATGCCGGGTGTGTTGTCCCGGTGGGAGATCCATTAGTCTGGCATCCAGACGGGTGATAGATTTGCTATGCCTTGGTCTCTGATTTGATTTGTGATTCGGTATGTATCTTTTCTGTCTGATTTAGACTTGTTATGCCTTTGATTACCTTCATTCGGTAATGTTTTGATACATACTGCATTGCTTTGATTTTATTTTTCCCTGCATCACCTTTCCTTGTTTTAATCTGGGTCTTTTTCTTTCAGGCCTCCTCCGCCGTCAAGAGCACTTCCCTCGCGACCCTTAAGACCTGGGTTGGAGGTTTTGGTCGTAATGTTAAGGCCAAACAGCCTTATATTTTGTCGGAGATGTGTTCCCTCCTTTACCCTAATGCCAAGATGTCGGCGGCGGTGGCCCCTGATGTGGCAGCTCCGATCATCGCCCGCATTCGGGAAGAGACCCAAGCCTTCCCCGATGATTTTGTAGGCAATGATGTTCTCGATGGCGTTGCGGCCCTTAATTTGGATGTTGAGCCTATGGTCGTTGATTTGACTGGTACAGGTAAAAGACTTTATCTAAGGTTAATAAGCCTTCCAAGATCCTTAAGTCTCTTTCCAGCAGGTCATCCTTGGATGGTGGACGATGACCAGTCTTGGAAAAGACTTCTCCGTCGGCTTCTGGTTCGAGGGCGAAGGTTTCAAAAGCCAAGTCTCCGGAATTGGCTTTTGACCCGGTAGCCTTTTCAGGTCAGTTGATGGAGAGAGTGGGCAGCATTGTGCAGTCCCAGATTGGTCCTCTTGCTGACCAACTGAACTCTTTCGGACAGAGGTAGCAAAACCAAGAGTCCATGTCAGTCTCTTTTGAGATCCAGCCTCCCACAACAACAGCAGTTTGTGGTCCCGGATGCTTCGAAGCTCCCGGCTTTTGTGAAAAGCAACCCATGGAGGTTGGCTCTTCATGCCCCATTCTCAGAGGGCATGTTAACGATTGAAGGTTGTGGAACCCGGCCGGTGGAGGACTTTGAGTTTTATCCACCGGGTTTGCAGTTCCCATTCCCAGGTTACGCGCGCTTGACGGATGAGGCGCTTGTTAGGGTGGATAAGGTACCGAGGGAGACTGTTATCTTTGCTAAGGAGCAGGCTCAGTCCGCCTGGCTCCAGACCCTCACTGAATGGGAATGTGTCAATACGAAGTTGACTCCTCACAAAGGCACATAAACTATGTTCGTCGTTAAGGAGCCCACTCCTACTCCGTGCACCACCAAAGTGGCGGATCTTACCTTGGCGGCAGTAATGGAAGAAAGCCTATGCCTCAACTTCGGGAGACTGATTTAACTTCCTTGCTTCTCCTGGGGGACCAAGATTTCTGGGTTTATGACGTCGACCTTCACTGTGGGGAAGTTGGCTCCGGACTGTGCTACAACTCAGTTTAGTGAACTTCTTCCTCGGTTACCTGATTCTTTGATTCTGGCGGAGTATGAGGCTCGAGTCTGTTTGAGTAGGTCTCTGAATTCAGTTACTATGGCGGAGATGTCTTCCTTAGTATATGCGGACGAGGCTCTATTTAAGATCCTCACTAAGTCTCTCCTTCACGCCCTTCAGTGTGATCTTTTTGACTTCGGAGTCGCTCGCCGTGCGTGCCGTAAGCATGTCTTTGCGGACGCTTCTATCCGCCATGAACCGAACAAGTTGATCAAGGCCTCGGTCTGGGGGGCAGATCTTTTCCCTGAAGACATGGTTAACGCGGTTCTCAGTGAGGCAGTGTGAGTCAATCAGACCCTTTGGGTGAGGGGGGTCTTGTTCCTAAGAGGAAGTTTGATTCGGCTAACCCGCAATTGAGGGATAGGAAAAATGCTAGACGTTTTCTCCCGTTTCAGGCTTCCCAACCTCACCCTGTGGTTCAGGCTGTGCCTGTCTCTCAGGTGAGACATGCGTCCCCCGCTAAATCTCAGCCCCAACAGCAGTTCGTGCTGGTGAGCCAACCACCTCAGACTTCGACTTCCTTTTCCACTTCGCCGGCTTTTAACCCTGCCTTTGAGTCCCAAGCCCTGATTCAGGGATATAATAGGCAGCCGGGAGGAAGTAGGTCTAGAGGACCCTTTCGCTACGGGGGAGGTGGTCGAATCTCTGGAAGGGGTCGGGGTTTCCATAGAGGCCGAGGTGGCTGGCCATCGGCAGCCCAATGAGACTCCGCAGGTAGTGGGGAGGCTATACTTGTTTCGAAAGAATTGGACCTTCAGCAGTTGGGCATGAAGCATAGTTTCCAATGGGCTGGGGTGGAGTTGGATTCAGAGACCCCCTCCATCGGTTGGCTTTTGTCAGTGTCCAACGCCGGAACTCACCGATTTCGCCCGAGATCTTCTCAAAAATGCGATTCAACGGCTCAGGCACTTAAAGTTTCAAGGTCGCTTGTTCAGCGTGCCAAAGAAAGACTCTGACAAGCGAAGGGTCATCTTAGACCTGTCTCGCTTGAATACCTTCATTCAATGCGACAAGTTCCATATGCTGACCATCTCACAGGTACGGACCTTACTTCTCCGTGGGGCCGTCACCACCTCTATCGATCTTACCGATGCTTACTATCATGTTCCGGTAGCGCGTTATTTTCGTCCGTTTCTGGGTTTCAAGCTAGGCAATCAAGCATTCACTGTCAGGGTGATGCCTTTCGGTCTCAATGTAGCTCCAAGGGTATTCACTAAGCTAGCAGACTCGGTAGTCCAAGAGTTGAGGGCCCAGGGCGTACAGTTGGTGGCCTATCTGGACAATTGGCTTATTTGGGCCAACAGCAACGAAGAATGTCGAGAGGTGACAGACAAAGTCATCAAGTTTCTGGAATATTTAGGGTTCCGAGAGAATTTCAAGAAGTCTCACCTGGTTCCGGCGTCGTGCTTCCAATGGTTAGGACTCCAATGGAATTTGGACACTCACAAGTTGTCGATTCCCCGAAGAAACGGAAGGAGATCGCAAGAGCCACAAGAAAGTTTCTAGGAGCCAAATTTATGTCTCGGAGGAACCAGGAGAGGGTTCTGGGTTTTTTCCAGTTTGCTTCCATCACGGACGTTATGTTGAAAGCCAAGTTGAAGGACATCAACCGGGTGTGGCGGTCCAGAGAGAACGTCAGTCTCCGGGACAAGATTTCGAAACTTCCAGCTATTCTCAAGAAAAGGCTCCTCCCATGGACGAAAGTCAGGAATTTGGCAAGGTCGGTGCCCCTTCAGTACCCTCCGCCAGCTTTGGAAGTCCATACAGACGCATCCCTCACCGGGTGGGGGCGGTTACTCCCTGTTCAAGGAAGTACAGAGCTTGTGGTCACTGACCTTTCGTCAACTGCATATAAATATTTTGAAGGCCATGGCCATCTTCTTGACCCTGAAGAAGCTCTCCCCATCGTGGAATCATCATATCAGGTTGGTTCTGGACAGCGCATCGGTTGTTCATTGCATCAACAGGGGAGGCTCCAAGTCCGAACACATCAATCATGTGATGATTGCCATCTTTTCCTTGGCGGCAAAGAACTATTGGCATCTGTCGGCGGTTCATCTAGTGGGCGTCAGAAACGTCGTAGCCGATGCCCTATCTCGAGTGACTCCCTTGGAATCGGAATGGTCCCCGGACCGTCAGTTGTTACGTTGGATTTGCCAGCAGGTTCCAGGTCTCCAGGTGGACCTCTTCTCCTTGAAGGCCAACCACAAACTCTGATGGTACGTAGCCCCCAACCTGGACCCTCAGGCTTATGCCACGGACGCCATGTCTCTCGACTGGAACACCTCGCAGCGGATCTACCTATTCCCTCCGATCAACATGTTGATGCGCGTTTTGGACAGACTTCAGTCTTTCTACGGTCAAGTGGCCCTCGTGGCTCCCAACTGGCCGAAGAGCAATTGGTTTCCTCTCCTAGCGGAGCTGGGTCTTCAGCCTCAGCGGCTTCCCAACCCGTTGCTGACTCGGACAGTACAAACTCGCAGTGTGTCAGCTTCCTCAGGAATTCTGAGTGCCCTAACTTTATGGACTTCATGACATTTGCTGCTCAGAACGATGCTGCTATGATTCTGCTGTTAAGAAGTTGGCAAAGTTTCTGAGGGATTCTGATGTTAGAACGATGACTCCCAATCTAGCAGTTACCTTTTTTCGAACTTTGTTTGAAGGGGGTTTAGCTGCAAGGACCATTACCACGATTAAATCCACCTTGAAGAGAATTTTTCAATCCGGGTTCAATATTGACCTTTCGGATTCGTACTTTGCATCCATTCCCAAAGCTTGTGCTAGACTGAAACCAGCAACTCGACCTACTGCGGTTTCTTGGTTTCTCAATGATGTCCTTAAGTTGGCTTCTGACACTGATAATGATTCTTGCTCGTACATAACGCTCCTTAGGAAAACGTTATTTTTGTTGAGTTTGGCGTCCTGGGCTAGAATATCTGAGCTTATCAGCTTCATCAAGAGATCCGGGCCATGTTGATTTTCTTCCGTCTGGGGAGGTCTTACTCTCTCCGGATAGACGGTTCTTAGCTAAAAATGAGGATCCCCAATCTAGATGGACCCCGTGGAAAATTGTTCCACTTACTCAGGATCCTTCCCTGTGTCCTGTTTACACTCTCCAAGATTATTTGCGTAGAACTTCTACTACATCTAAAGGTCCTTTGTTTATTCGGGAACGTAGCGGAACTCTCTCCCTGAAGGGGATTAGGCAGCAAATGCTTCATTTTATTAAACAAGCCAATCCTCTCTCGGTTCCTCATGCTTTGATGTCCGGGGTGTGGCAACCTCAGTTAATTATTTCCATCATATGAATTTTGAAGATGTGAAACGGTACACCAGATGGAAATCTCCTACAGTCTTTAAACATCACTATTTAAAATCCTTGGAGGCCCTTAAATTTGTGGCAGTGGCGGCTGGGAGTATAATTCCTCCGGATAGAGATGAACCATTGTAACTAGGTCCTTCTTTCTTTCCCTATTTTCTTTTGATCTTGTCTCCTTATAAGGAGCGGATTTATCCTGCGTTGCCTACTCCCCCCTACCGTCCTTTGTTGTGATTTTGATTTACATCCTAACCTCAGTTTACATTGTATGATTTGCATTTGTAATTTTATTGGTTGTAATGGCATTTTCATTTTTGAGAGTTTACCCAGTATATCTATCCGTTTTGTATACCTTGTGTTTTATGTTTGCAAATATTTTGGTGTTATTAAACTCTCTCTTTTGCATTACAGTATATGTTTTTGGTTTCAGTTCCTTATGTTTAACTCTTCCCAAGCTTGAACCATTTCTCTGTTATGATTTCACGGAGCGACACAGGTCGAGCCCAGAAAAGGGATTTTGACGAAGGAAAAATCTATTTCTGGGCGAGGAACCTGTGTCGCCCAGTGAACCCACCCTTTTCCTTTTTCCCTCACCCTGGTTGGTCCAAGCTTCGGGTGCTGGGAGGAATGAAGATAAGGGGTGGGGAGATGTAGGGGTGGAGGGGGATGTTGATGAAGGAGAGGTCTAATTGGGGAGGGATCTATGGTCGTGGTTCAATCACGCCCCAGTTTTCTATACCGACACTCAAAGAGTGAGCGAGTTAGGTTTATTCCTGGCATTCCATGCATCTCTTTTTTTTCTCTGGTATATTCAGCAATAACTATGCCTTAGAAATGGTGCTAGAGGAGCATTTCACTGGGCGACACAGGTTCCTCGCCCAGAAATAGATTTTTCCTTCGTCAAAACCCCTTTTTTATATCAAGTTATTTTATTTCTATGCTCACCTGATGTTTTTGTCCCGATACAAAATATAAAACCTTCTGCTCTTTATATGTATTATTATTTCGGCAAAGCTGAAAACTAGTCAATCGAAACTAAAGTTAAACAGAGTTTACCCACACTCCCACCATCACTGGTGACTAACCGGCACTTTTTAATTCGGCTCCGTAGAGTGTAGACGTGTCTTACTCTCCCGTTAACTTAAACTAGCTGAAACTAATTTTTCCTTTTCTTTTTCTTTATGGGTGTGCTTGCCCATGAGGACCAACCATGCTGGTTTGTCTGGGATTGAAAGGGTGCCGTTGTGGCACCTTCATGTCGGCCGAGCTGATGGATCCACACGGTCTCTGCCCTTCGTACCAAGGTCACTTATGTACGCAGAGGTCTCCATATTATGTGTGTCAGAAGTGGTCGCCCTCCCAGTGGTCGAGATTTAGTAGACGGAGAAAGAAGAAGGCTAAAAGAGACTCTTACCCTTCAAGATCAGCCTCGAAAAGGAAGAAGGCTCACTGTCTTTTTCCTCCAGCTCGATTTTCCCACCCTGACTCTGCCCGACCAGCTTCCTCTGGGGAATGGTTGATTACGAGTGGTGCCCCTGTAATGCCGGGACAACCTCGTGTGGGGTCTCCTCCCATTGCTCCCTCTAGTGGGCAATGAGGGAGTCCTCTGCAAAGGAGTCCCTCTTTGACAATGCTATTCATCTGCTTTGACCCTCCTTCAAAATAGAGGTTACAGGAGGTCCTGCTTTTGGGTGTCTTGCACACTCGAGGGCTGAGACCTCTTCTTTTGCTCTCTTCGACATCCTCCCTGCTCCTGCGGGAGGACAGGAGCAGTTGAAGACAAACACTTCTCGGAATGACTTGTCACGATCGGGAATGAGCTTCGTCTTCGTTCTGAGGTTATACAGGCTGCGGATCCTCTATCTGTGTTTGCCCGAAGGGAGGAGATGCAACCTGTATGACCAGGAGATGCGCCTCTAAGTGTTCCGCAGTACGACCTTCCGAGGAAGGACAATCCAACACTCTCCTGAGCGGCAGCTTCCTCGTCCGTTTGGTGATGCGCCATTGAGAGGAAGAGGTGTTGATCGATCTTCTCGCTTGCGAGAGGAGAGATTTTCTCTTGACTGGTCCCCTTTACGAGGGTCCCGCTGAAAGGTATTGGACTCGTCCATGCCTCGCTCCAGTCCATCGGAGCACAGCTTTTCGTAGCTGGATAATGAGATGGGGAGGAGGTTACCATCTGCTCCCCCTCTTCGTTATCATGCCCACAGGGCACAGGGAAGAACTCAGCGCTTTGTGAGACCAGTCTCGCACGAAATCGGTCAAACAGGTAACTCCCCGGAGTTCACACTTGTTCCGTTGCATCCACACAATTGCTTAGCCCCTGTCCTTCCTCACACCTCAGGGTAAAGAAAGTCTAGTGGCTTTCTCCTTAAGGAGGACATGTAAGCAGGATTGACCCTCTCCTTGACGCTCTCGGAGAAGATCGTGTTTCGCTGCCAAAAGCGGAGAGGCTCCACGCATCGTCGCGTCCCTTTCCTTCCAGCAAGGAGGTTTGGAGAGCTTATTCACTGGAAGCGAGAAAACATGAGACTCGTCACGAGAGTGGGGCTCCTAAACGCTCAAGTGAGTCGGCACAAATGGTTGTACCTTATCCTAGGGTTCAGGAGCAGGTTAAGGTTAGCGAGCGGACTAGTGTGCCTCGCTACCCACACCCTTGCTGTCGTTCACCTCGTGAAAGCTCACATGTGAGAGGGTTGAGGGGTTCCCCCCATCCTTCTCCCCCCAAACAACCGGCTTTACTTGACTGACCGTCGAGAGAGAAGTAAAAGGAACCATCGGGCAACTTGTTATTATTATTATTATTATTATTATTATTACCTGCTAAGCTACAACCCTAGTTGGAAAAGCAGGATGCTATAATCCCAATAATCCCAGGAGCTCCAACAGGGAAAATAGCCCAGTGAGGAAAGGAAAAGAGGAAAATATGATATTTTAAGAAGAGTAACAACATTAATATAAATATCTCCTACATAAACTATATAAACCTAACAAAACAAGAGGAAGAGAAATAATATAGAAGAGTGTGCTTGAGTGTATTCACAAGCAAGAGAACTCTAACCCAAGACAGTGGAGGACCATGGTAGAGAGGTTATGGCACTACCCAAGACTAGAGAACAATGGTTTGATTTTGGAGTGTCCGTCCCCTAGAAGAGCTGCTTACAATAGCTAAAGAGTCTCTTCTACCCTTGCCAAGAGGAAAGTGGCCACTGAACAATTATAGTGCAGTAACCCTTTGAGTAAAGAAGAATTGTTTGGTAATCTGTTTTGTCAGATGTATAAGGACAAGAGAATATGTAAAGAATAGGCCAGACTAGTCAGTGTGGGGGTAGGCAAAGGGAAAATGAACCGTAACCAGAGAGAAGGATCAGTGTTAGCCAAGGATGGTCTCTGGTTTCAAGACCTAGTAAAGGAGCTTAAGCAAGCGATGGGGATCCCTAAAAGTGATCCACCAGCGGCAGCAGCGGAGGTTCCCATTATACCTCTGGATACCCCTAAGGGAGTCAGCGATCTAACGGACCTTAGGCGATCTAGCATAGCTAGAGTGCCACTAACTCCTCCTCCTCCTGTTACCCAGAAATCCTTGAGGTATGAGGATTACCTGAAGATCCTAATAACATGGATCAGAACTGGGAGAGGGTGGCAGTGATGCAGGTCATGACAGCAAGGATGGTTAGGGAGCAAAAAGTCCTATCTCCCCTAAGGGCGGATTCCTCTGACCTCCACGTAGAGTCACGTTCAGAGAGTTGGAAGCCTACTACGATTGAGGGCCGGGAAGCTCCTTCAGCTCGAATGAAGGATACCGCTCTCCTGATAGTTTCCGAGGGTTTGAAACCATCTGGAATCAACAAAAGGAGATGAATCTTCTCTTTTGGATGAATTTAAAATTCAGCCAAGAGTGAGGAAAGACGCAAAGACTTTACCCAAGAACTGGTGTTCTGTGGTGAACGTCAGACTCGAGGGGAACAATCTCCCATCTTGACCGCTACTTCAAGACCTGGGCATAGTGGCCTTCCCCCTAGAGCCCATTCGGCTTCCAAGAGATATCCAGTTGACGACCTTCACCCTCTCCTGGCTATTAGGGATGTTAGCTTTGGGAGAGGAAGAACCCTTTGATGATGGTTCAGAACACTTGGATGGAGCGCTCCCAACTTCTGCCAGCCCAAAGTTCATTCCTTCGGAACAAAAAGATGCAGACCGAATCTTTTTGAGAGTTCTGGCATGTATCAGGAAGGTGAACAACCTGGAGGAGCCTGATGATGTTCCAACTGACGGAAAGCATATGGTCCTCGACCAGTTTTCAGGCACTCCGAAACCCACTAGACCCATGGTAGCTTTACCATTGGGAAGAGGGGTGAAGGCAGCAAAGAAGAGAGCATATGCCCAAGTGGCAGGTTCTTCCCGCCCTCTTCGATTCGTGAATTCTTTCAGGTTGCTTCCTCCGCCTTACATAAGGCAGAGAAAGTAATACAAGTTAGTGGGAGACGATCCTTCCCCCCTACCATTGTATCCAATGATCGTATTGTTGACTCAGTCATTTTTGAAGTGACTGACAATTCTGCCAGTCCAGTTCTCTGCTGCGGATGCCGTCAATATGGAGCAGGATGCAAAGTGTGCCTTGCAATCCGCCTCATGGCTAGATTATTAGTTGGGTATGGTCAGCTATCTTGTCAAGAATGAGGACTTCTCCACTCCTAAGAGGAGGGAGATGTTATTCTCTTTCCTTCTTTCGGGTGCATTGATACTCGAATTCTTGACAGAGAACGTGGTTAATCAGTGGGGGACAAGATTTAATTGTCTCAAGATTTTAGAGACAAGTGCCAAAGAGATAGGTAATGAGGCTGCATAATGCCCCAATGGATGAGCCCGCCCTTTTTAACGGGTAGGATATGTAGCAGACCGATTGAGAAGGGTCAGCCAAGGCAACCTCCTCCAATGGGTTGTCTCCTCTCGCTCTTACCAACAGGCACCTCCAAGGTAGATAAAACCCTCTCCAAAACCGCAAGGCAGCCAGAAGAAGAGTGCTCCAAAGAAGAAATGGCAAGATTTGAAGCCTCCCTTTTATCCCAGAGGACACAAAGGGAAAGGCAATAAATCCTGGCAAGGACATCCACACTATTATTATTATTATTATTATTACTTGCTAAGCTGCAACCCTAGTTGGAAAAGCAGGATGCTGTAAGCCCAGGGGCTCAAACAGGGAAAATAGCCCAGTGAGGAAAGGAAAAAGGGAAAAATAAAATATTTTAAGAAGAGTAACAACATTAAAATTAATATCTCCTATGTAAACTGTATAAACTTTAACAAAACAAGAGGAAGATAAATTAGATAGAATAGCATGCCCGAGTGTACCATCAAGCAAGAGAACTCTAACCCAAGAGAGTGGAAGACCATGGTACAGAGGCTATGGCACTACCCTAGACTAGGGAACAATGGTTTGATTTTGGAGTGTCATCCTAGGAGAGCTGCTTACAATAGCTAAAGAGTCTCTTCTACCCTTCCCAAGAGGAAAGTGGGCACTGAACAATTACAGTGCAGTAACCCCTTTGGTAAAGAAGAATTGTTTGGTGATCTCAGTGTTGTCAGATGTATGAGGAGAGAAGAGAATATGTAAAGAATAGGCCAGACTATTCGATGTATGTGTAGGCAAAGATAAATGAACCATAAACCAGAGAGAAGGATCCAATGTAGTACTGTCTGGCCAGTCAAAAGATGCCATAACACTCTAGTGGTAGTATCTCAACGGGTGGCTGGTGCACTGGCCAACCTACTACTAGATAGGGCAATCAATCCCTGACCAGTCCACTGGTGGGGGATGCCTAATGAGCAGAAGCCAGAGATGGATAGACTACAGAGCCGACCCCTGGTCGACTTCTGAATTAAGAAAGGGGTACATCGTCCCTTCCACTGACTCGATGTCCAACAACAACAAGGTCCTATGCCAAGAGGTTGGCAAAGGACCAGACCTTATTGGCCATAGTCAGGACCATGCTAGAGAAGGGCACTCTCCAGTAGGTCAGGGGAGGGTCTCCAGGCTTTTACAGTAGCTTATTTCTTGTAGAAAAGGCGTCTGAAGGCTGGAGACCTATTATAGACCTCTCGGCCGTGAACGAGTTTGTCCTAAAGACTGAGGTTAAAACGGAGACGGTTAGACAGGCTATCAGACCGAACAACTTCACGATCTCGTTGGACATGAAAGACCTATACTTCCAAATCCCGATCCATCCGTCATCAAAGAAGTACCTGTGCTTTGTGGCAAACGAACAGATATACCAGTTCAAGGTGCTATGTTTCTGCCTGTCCACAGCACCTCAAGTGTTCACAAGAGTCTTTACTCTAGCGTCATTTTGGGCGCACCAGAACAGCATTCGTCTCCTTCGTTATCTAAACGACTGGCTGATTCTTGCTAACTCAAGGGAGAACCTGGCCTATTGTCAGGATTTTGGGATCCTAATAAATTGCAAGAAATCCCAACTGCAACCGGTCCAAGATATGGTATATCTAGAATGAGAATCGAGACCACACTAGGCAAATACTTCCCGTCCGAGGAGAGAGCGAAGAGACTGAAAGAGGTAGCCCAGCACTTCTTCATGAGAGACGAACAGCCAGCACATTGATGGCAGATGCTTTTAGGACACCTAACTTCTCTGGAGAAATTGGTTCCACACTACCGTCTCAGCATTCACTCAGTTCAGTGGCAGCTGGAGACCATCTGGTCTCAGCACACAGACCCACCAGGCACTTTAGTGCCAGTGGGAACCTAACAGAAGAGAGACATGAGCTGGTGGGTGTTAGACATCAACCTATTCAAGGCAGTAGACTTTCTCTCTCCTCCCTCGAATTTGATGCATCAAAAGAGAGGGTAGAGGCCTCATCTGTTACACCTGACGGCATCCGGGCTATGGCTCGAATTCAAAAGGCAGTGCCACATCAACCTCCTAGAGATGAAAGCCAATTTTTTTGGCTCTCAAGCATCTCCATCAGCTACTTCCAAGGCACCACATAGTTTATGAGCGACAACACTAGAGTAATATCTCACAAAAACAAACTAGGAAGTACTTTTTCATAGCTCCTATGCCAACTACCTGTAGAAATCCTCAGATGGACGGAAGAAAACTCGGTAACCTTAAAAGCCCGCTTCATTCCTGGCAAGAAAAACGTGCTGGCAGACAATCTGAGCAGGAGGACTCAGATATTTGGTTCCGAGTGGTCTACATATTAACAGATAGACAACAAAGTTTTGACTTTGTGAAGTTCGCCGACGTTATACCTGTTCGCGACCTCTCTTAATCAGAAACTTCCGGTGTACTGCTCTCCAGTACCGGCCCCGCTAGCGTTCTGGTAGGATGCCTTCCAACACCCGTGGGACAAGAGGGATGTCTATGCGTTCCTCCCCTCCTGCCTAGTAAGGAGGCAACTGAACAAAGTGAGGGCATCACAAGATCTGATGATGACCCTAGTAGCTCCGTTATGGTAGCAGGCAGAGTGGTTACCAGACCTTCTACATCTGCTCATATAGACTCGGTGAGAACTGTCAAAATTTCCCGATCTACTCAAATAGCCATACGTGAAGATTTTCACCCAGCAGTACCATCGCTACGTCTTCACCCCTGGAGGTTATTCAGCAACTCCTTGAAAGGAGCGGCTTTTTGAAGCCAGTTGCTAGATGCATGTCAGGATACCTCTGGAACTCATCTACTGCAGTGTACCAGTCGAAGTGTCACGTCTTTTGTGGTTGGTGTCGTGGCAGGGTATCCATCCTATTAGAGTGTCTATCCAGCAATAGCGGAGTTTTTGCTGTATCTCAGTGAGGGAAAACTTTGGTTTCAGTGGTAAAAGACTTTCGCTCAGCCTTAAGCCTGTTCTTTGAACTGAAGGGAGTAAATATTTCCTCCTCGACGGAATTGTCCTTCCTGCTTCATAACTTTGAGCGATCTTGCCCTCACAAGTTAGGCCACCCCCATGGAACATTGCTAAGGTCTTACATTCCCTGAAAGGAGCCCCTTACAAGCCTTTACAACAAGCCTCAGATAAGGACTTGACACTAAAGACAGCTTTTCTGTTAGCCCTGACCTCTGTGAGCAGTCAGCGAGCTTCATGGCCTTTCCTACGACATAGCCCATTCAAGGGGATGGGGGCAGGTCACACTCAGTTTTGTTAACAGAGTTTTTAGCAAAGACTCAAAATCTGGCATTGGCTGATCTTAGGTTTGGCCCCTTCCAGATTCAGTCTTCAGTCAGTAACAGACAATCCTGATCAATTGTTACTATTCCCTGTAAGAGTACTGAGGTTGTATCGTAAGAGAACAAGAAGAGCGAGACCTCAGATCAATAGGCTCTTCGTGAGCACGGGAAAGATCAAGTGGAGAGTCAAAAAATTATTTCCTCATGGATCAGATGTATGATAGAAAGAGTTATGGGTTAGGATATTCTATAATCAGTAGATGTCCTCCATGCACACGATGTCAGAGGGATCAGCACCTCTCTAACATTCAAAAAAAGAATTTCTCAATACAGCAGGTACTTCTTGTATGCAGATGGAAACATTAAACTTCTTTCACTGCACACTACCTGCAGGACATAACCCATAAGAGCCTAGACACTTTCTCAATAGGTCCGGTGGTGGCAGCTCACAATGCGATATAATACCTCAGTTTCCATAGGGGACCAGTAGCAGAAGACCAAGGGCGGAGGCTACCCGCGGGGTAAGTCTAGGATGGATGTGTTAGTGACTGGCTACTTCTTACTTTCATCCTCCCCTCTATTGGGGTTCAACATCTGAGTGACTTTGTACAGCTGGATTTTCTGCTGGTGAGTGTCATGGTCTGTAAGTTGTCTGTTTACTTAGTAGGAGGTTATAATCCCTACCTCCTATCAGTGGGGAGGCAGTTTAGTTTGTGATTTTTATGTGATTTGCTATAAATCCCCCAACCCCAAACTATCAAAATCTTTTTTCCCATCCAGCAATTGATTACTTAGGCTGTCATCCGAAGAGGATAACGTGGTGTGGGAATCCCTCAAGAGTCATCTCAAACTATAGGCCATCCTGGGACAGTTTCCAGCCTGTTGGGCAGGACTTCCACCCACCTAAAGATGAGTCTCCATATAAAGAGTGGAAGGTTTTTATTTTGCACCGGGACAAATGACAATTTTCAATATTAATCTTACCCGATGATCATGTAGCTGTCAACTCTGTTGCCCGACAGAAATCTAAGGTCGGGATACGCCAGCGATCGCTATACAGGTGGGGGTGTACACAACAGCGCCATCTGTCGAGTAGGTACTCAGGTACTTCTTGTCAACAAGAACTCAATTTTTCTTCTGTCGTGCCACCGGCAAGACCTACTTGGATACGCTGTTGATTCTGGAGTTGTTTTTCACGATTTTGGTGATGTATTCGCTCTAGATTTTAGCCTTCGCTATTCAGGAACCTTTATCATTAGCTTATCAAGCTTTTTTATTTAATTTGGATTAATTGTTAATGAACTTTGCTAGATTTTGGAATTCCCCCCTTGACTATTTCTACAATTCAAGATGTCTGACCATTCTCAAGTCCCTAAGTACAGGCAGTGTAGCGTTAGGGCTTGTTCTAGGCGTCTTCCGAAGGCCTCCATAGATCCTCACACCGTTTGTTCCAATTGTAGGGGTAAATCCTGTCAATTGGAAGATCGATGTGAGGAATGCGCTGGGCTTTCGGAATTCGATTTTAACGAATTCCTTAAAAATGCACGTAGGCTAGAGAAGGATAGGATCAGGAGGAGTTCTTCTCGCTCTTTTGATTTTTCCTCTCCCCATGCCCCTCAACCTATTCCTTCCCCTGTAGTGGTGACTCCCGACCCTGCTACTAGTGCTCAGCCCTCCATGGCGGACATGATGCGTGCCATTCAGGCTCTTGGTGACAGTGGAGTCATTAGCTAATGACCGGAATCAACTTTTGGCAGATGTCAAAGAGTTGAAAGCGCATAGTGCAGTGGGAAGTGTAGTGAGTGCAAGTGAAGTGAAAAGTGTCAGTGTCAGTGTTGCGCATGAGGGTACATTTGTTCGTGCCAGTCGTCCTCCCAGTCCGGGACCTCTTGCAAGCTCCCAAGCCCAGGGGAGAAGCAATGTCGAAGGACCAAAGGGTTCGGCAGGCCTTGATCAGCGTACGGATGTACCCTCAGTGGTTGCGGACGTATCTGTCAGAGATCGTCCCATCCACAAACAGACGAATGAGCCCTATCATTCCTCGTCTGTGGAAGAAGTTTCGAGGAAGAAACGTTGGACCAAGGTCTCACGACCTCTCAAGCGTAAGGTCCCTTCCGAGCGAGTCCAACGGCCCAGGTGTAGCCACTGGGTCAGTTCGGACTCGCCGCAGTCTTCCGAAGACTGCACACCTCCCAAGAGAGGTAGAGTGGTTCCGCAGCAGGCAACTACTCCGTCTGTTGCCGCACCAACCACGGTAGATCCTAAGTGGTCCATGCTGCAGACTATGCAGTCTCAGCTTGCTTCCTTTATGCAGGAGTATCGTGCTGAGAAGGTTGACACGGCACCAGTTAACCTACAACCTGCCACGGTTGTGCGCTCAGCAGATACTGCGGCTGCCTGCTCCCACACTCCACCTGTGAGAGCTCCACCACCGATGCGCAGTCCACCCTGCCAGCCGCATGTTCATGCTGCACCCTCCGTTGACATGCGTGAGCTACCGCATCAGCAGTGGGAAGGTGCTGTCGAGCTGCCGTGTTTTGACACAATGCGGCATGCTCCGCAACCCATGCGGCATGCTCCGCAACCCATGCGGCATGCTCCGCATCCCACGGCAGTCCCTCCCACGCACCAGCACTCTGCTTTTGTTGTTGCCAGCTCGCAGACTGACCAGCAGCGGCATGATGTTGGATCCGCAGCAGCTACGCATGCACCCGTGCTGCCGGATTCAGCCGTTCAGCTTTCTGCTCCACCTTTGCCACTTCCTCCTCAGCTTTCGGATGATGGAGTATCCGATGACGAAGCTGCGCATTTGGACGATCCGCACTCCGACTTAGAAGAACCCAAGTCTACGCCTCCCTCCTTAGACTTTCGGAAAGTCCTTGCCTTGTTCAGGGACTTGTATCCGGAACAGTTTGTGTCTGCAACCCCTCGCTCTCCTCCCTCCGAGTTTGCTCTGGGCATGCAGTCAGCAGCTCCTGCCTTCACCAAACTTGTACTCGCACGCTCATCCAAGAGAGCTTTGAGGGTTATGGGAGAGTGGTTGCAGTCCAAGAAGCAACTGGGAAAGACTGCTTTCATCTTTCCGCCTACCAAGCTTGCTTCCAAATCTAGCGTCTGGTATGCCACGGGAGAGGAACCCGGCTTGGTAGTTCCTGCCTCTGCCCAGGGCGACTTCTCAAGTCTGGTTGACTCTCCCCGCAGGCTGGCTATGAGACGATCTAAGATTTGCTGGTCCTTTTCTGACATGGATCATCTGTTGAAGGGAGTCTTTCGTGCTTTTGAGATCTTCAACTTCCTCGATTGGTGTTTGGGAGCATTAAGCAGAAAGACTTCCCCTTCGGATAAGGACTCTGCCATGCTTATCATGTCTAGCATGGACAAAGCCATTCGGGATGGGTCTGGTGAGCTTGCGGCTTCATACGTCTCGGGAGTGCTTAAGAAGAGAGAACATCTTTGCTCCTTCTTGTCGGCTGGGATCACTCCTTGCCAGAAGTCGGAGTTGTTGTTTGCTCCGCTCTCCAAGTGTCTCTTTCCAGAAGAGCTGATCAAGGGGATGGCTGCCTCGTTGATCCAGAAGGATACCCATGACCTGGTGGCGTCCTCCGCACGTAAGGCTAAAGCTTTACCTTCCGTGCCTAGACCTAGGATGGACACACCAGCGTCTAGGTTCATCCCGCCCTTTCGTGGCAGAACCTCCAGCAGAGGAGGTACCCGTGCCGACAGTCACCGTGGCAAATCAAAGAAGGGTTCCAAGTCCTCAAAAGGCAGAATCTGACTGCCTACCTCTCCAGACAGCAGTGGGAGCCAGGCTCAAGAACTTCTGGCAAGCTTGGGAGAGCAGAGGTGCAGACGCTCAGTCTGTGAAGTTGCTAAAGGAGGGGTACAGAATTCCATTCTGCCGCAGTCCCCCTCTAGCAACGTCTCCCATCAACCTCTCTCCCAACTACAAGGAGAAGGACAAGAGGCTAGCGTTGCAACAAGAGGTGTCGCTCTTGCTACAAAAGGGAGCGGTAGTCATAGTCCGGGACCATCAATCCCCGGGCTTCTACAACCGTCTCTTCCTGGTAGCGAAGAAGACAGGAGGTTGGAGACCGGTGCTGGACGTCAGTGCTCTCAATGCTTTTGTCACCAAGCAGACGTTCACAATGGAGACGACGAAGTCGGTCCTAGCAGCGGTCAGAAAGGAAGACTGGATGGTCTCGTTAGACCTGAAAGACGCGTACTTTCATGTCCCCGTCCATCCAGACTCCCAACCTTTCCTAAGGTTCGTCTTTGGAAAGGTCGTGTACCAATTCCAAGCCCTGTGCTTTGGCCTAAGCACGGCACCTCTTGTGTTTACCAAACTGATGAGGAATATTGCCAAATTCCTTCACTTGGCAGACATCAGAGCCTCCCTCTATTTGGACGACTGGCTTTTAAGACCTCCGTCAAGTCGTCGCTGTCTGGAGAATCTCAGATGGACTATGGATCTGACCAAGGAATTGGGTCTCCTGGTCAATATAGAGAAGTCCCAACTCGTCCCATCCCAAACCATTGTCTATCTAGGTATGGAGATTCAGAGTCGAGCTTTTCGGGCTTTTCCGTCGGCCCCAAGGATCAGTCAAGCCCTAGAATGCATCCAGAGCATGCTGAGAAGGAACCGATGTTCAGTCAGGCAGTGGATGAGTCTAACAGGGACACTTTCATCGCTGGCCCAGTTCATCGAGTTAGGGAGACTCCACCTCCGCCCCCTTCAGTATCATCTAGCTGCTCACTGGAGAAAGGACATGACGCTAGAGGCGGTCTCAGTGCCTATTTCCGAAGAGATGAGGTCTACACTGACGTGGTGGAAGAACAGCATTCTTCTCAAGGAAGGTCTACCATTGGCTGTTCAGACCCCCGACCACCGTCTCTTCTCGGACGCATCGGACACGGGCTGGGGTGCGACACTGGACGGACAGGAATGCTCGGGCACGTGGAATCAGGAGCAAAGAACACTTCACATCAACTGCAAGGAGCTTTTGGCAGTTCATCTGGCCTTGATAAACTTCAAGTCCCTCCATCTAAGCAAGGTGGTGGAGGTGAACTCCGACAACACCACAGCCTTGGCGTACATCTCCAAGCAACGAGGGACTCATTCGAGGAAGTTGTTCGAGATCGCAAGGGACCTCCTCATTTGGTCAAAAGATCGAAAGATCTCGCTGGTAACGAGGTTCATTCAGGGCGACATGAATGTCATGGCAGATCGCCTCAGCCGGAAGGGTCAGGTCATCCCCACAGAGTGGACCCTTCACAAGAATGTTTGCAGCAGACTATGGGCCCTGTGGGGTCAGCCCACCATAGATCTATTCGCTACCTCGATGACCAAGAGGCTCCCGATGTATTGTTCTCCGATTCCAGACCCAGCAGCAGTTCACGTGGATGCCTTTCTTCTGGATTGGTCCCATCTAGACCTGTATGCGTTCCCTCCGTTCAAGATTGTCAACAGGGTACTACAGAAGTTCGCCTCTCACGAAGGGACACGGTTGACGTTGGTTGCTCCCCTCTGGCCCGCGAGAGAATGGTTCACCGAGGTACTGCAATGGCTAGTGGACGTTCCCAGGACTCTTCCTCTAAGAGTGGACCTTCTGCGTCAGCCGCACGTCAAGAAGGTACACCCAAGCCTCCACGCTCTTCGTCTGACTGCCTTCAGACTATCGAAAGACTCTCAAGAGCTAGAGGCTTTTCGAAGGAGGCAGCCAGAGCGATTGCCAGAGCAAGGAGGACATCCACTCTCAGAGTCTATCAGTCAAAATGGGAAGTCTTCCGAAGCTGGTGCAAGGCGAATGCAGTTTCCTCAACCAGTACCTCTGTAACGCAGATAGCTGACTTCCTTTTACATCTAAGGAATGTAAGATCCCTATCAGCTCCTACGATCAAAGGTTACAGAAGCATGTTGGCAGCGGTCTTCCGCCACAGAGGCTTAGATCTTTCCACCAACAAAGATCTACAGGACCTCCTTAGGTCTTTTGAGACCTCAAAGGAGCGTCGGTTGACCACACCAGGCTGGAACCTAGACGTGGTTTTAAGGTTCCTGATGTCAGCAAGGTTCGAACCGCTTCAATCAGCCTCTTTTAAGGATCTCACATTAAAGACTCTTTTCCTCGTTTGCTTAGCAACAGCTAAAAGAGTCAGTGAGATTCACGCCTTCAGCAGGAACATAGGTTTTACATCTGAAACGGCTACATGTTCCTTGCAGCTTGGTTTTTTAGCAAAAAACGAGCTTCCTTCTCGTCCTTGGCCCAAGTCGTTCGAGATCCCAAGCCTGTCCAACTTGGTGGGGAACGAACTAGAGAGAGTACTTTGCCCAGTAAGAGCTCTTAAGTACTATTTAAGGCGTACAAAGCCATTACGAGGACAATCAGAAGCTTTATGGTGTTCTATCAAGAAACCTGCTTTACCGATGTCTAAGAACGCAGTTTCTTATTACATCAGGCTTTTGATTAGAGAGGCCCATTCTCATCTGAAGGAAGAAGACCTTGCTTTGCTGAAGGTAAGGACACATGAAGTTAGGGCTGTCGCTACTTCTGTGGCCTTCAAACAGAACCGTTCTCTGCAGAGTGTTATGGATGCAACCTATTGGAGAAGCAAGTCAGTGTTCGCATCATTTTACCTCAAAGATGTCCAGTCTCTTTACGAGAACTGCTACACCCTGGGACCATTCGTAGCAGCGAGTGCAGTAGTAGGTGAGGGCTCAACCACTACATTCCCATAATCCCATAACCTTTTTTAATCTTTCTCTTGAAATGCTTTTTGTTGTTTTTTGGGTTGTACGGAAGGCTAAGAAGCCTTCCGCATCCTGGTTGATTTGGCGGGTGGTCAAATTCTTTCTTGAGAAGCGCCTAGATTAGAGGTTGTGATGAGGTCCTTTAGTATGGGTTGCAGCCCTTCATACTTCAGCACCTAGGAGTCGCTCAGCATCCTAAGAGGATCGCTAGGCTCAGTAAGGAAGACGTACTTAAAAAGGCAGAGTAATGGTTCAAGTCGACTTCCTTACCAGGTACTTATTTATTTTATGTTTGTTATTTTGAATAACTGCTAAAATGAAATACGGGATACTTAGCTTCTAATGTTAACATGTATGCTGGTCTCCACCCATTTTTGAATATACTTACCCGATGATCATGAATTTAAGGACCCTCCCTTCCTCCCCATAGAGAACCAGTGGACCGAGGAGAAAATTGAGTTCTTGTTGACAAGAAGTACCTGAGTACCTACTCGACAGATGGCGCTGTTGTGTACACCCCCACCTGTATAGCGATCGCTGGCGTATCCCGACCTTAGATTTCTGTCGGGCAACAGAGTTGACAGCTACATGATCATCGGGTAAGTATATTCAAAAATTTATTTTACTAAGGAAAATAACATATTTGGAAGTCGCTTATATTTTCCATAGCAATACAAACGTGGAGGTCTTCAATCATACTGGCCCGCCAGCACCAACCCCCTCAAAGTCCTGTAGTGATTAAAAAGTGACGGTTAGTCACTAGTGCTGATGGGAGCGGGGGGTAAACATGTCCCTCGCTAACCCCCCCTAACTAGCAGTGGTAAGTTACACTGTTTAACTTTAGTTTTGACTAATTTTCAGCTTTGCCGAAATAATAACGCATATAAAGATCCCCAGGTTTTGTAGTGCTAGGAAAAACACAAATTACTTCCAAATTTGTCATACTATTGACTTCCACACTTTCGTAACAGTACTGTAGTAGAACATCAGGATTCCACTATTATTATTATTATTATTATTATTATTATTATTATTATTATTAGCTAAGCTACAACCCTAGTTGGAAAATCAGGATGATATTAGCCCAAGGGCTCCAACAGGGAAAAATAAATGAGTGAGGAAAAGAAATAAGGAAATACTGTAAATAAACAATATGAGAAGTAATGAACAATTAAAATAAGATATTTTAAGAGCAGTAACAACATTATAAGATCTTTCATATGTAAACTATAAAAAGAGACTTATGTTAGCCTGTTCAACATAAAAACAAAAACATTTGCTGTGAATTTAAACTTTTGAAGTTCTACCGTTTCAACTTCCCGATTAGGAAGATCATTCCACAACTTAGTCACAGCTGGATTAAAGATTTTGAACTGTACCAAAATAACTTATCAAAGAATGATATGACAGTTCTTCTTTGCTAATATTTGTGAAAACCTTTGTCCTGATCTGTGAGTGTAAGCTGTAGTCAAAGAAGGGCACAGGATACCTATAGCCTCCAATTCTCAGTTGTCCAAGGAACCAGTTACTTTTCTGAGTTATCTAACAAATACAGGAAATCCTCAGATTTTAAACTAGAAATAGTAAACCTTCTGAGGAAAGATGTGATAGAAAAGGTTTTACAAGTTATTCCTAGTCTCCAAAGCTTAAGGACTTTGGGATAAGTTCTAAATGTCTTAGCCCTCAACAATTTTACAGTTCTCACAAAGTTTTTTGTGGAAACACCCTTGACAGTTCTGGGGGTCTGAAGAATAAAGATTGGATGTTTTCAAAAGACCTTTCAAGCATACTTTCATATTCCTATTCATATCAATTACAGGAAATAACTTGGTTTCATCTACAGTGCAAGGTTTATCAATTCAAGTGCCTGTGTTTTGGTCTCGAGAGCCCTATCAGTGTTCACGAGGGTGATGGCCCCTATTTCAAAATGGATAAGGATCCCGAGGTTAAGATCTGGTTTAAACCTGGATGGTTGGTTATTTTTGAATGATTTGTTAGAAAGATATGGGTTCAGTATGTGTTGTTGCTCATGGTTAGTGGAACATTTTGGGATCCTTGTCAATTTGGAGAAGTCTCTTCTGATTCCAACTCAGATGACCCTCTTAATGAGAGAATGCCTTGACGTAGTCACGTGGTTTCTTCATGTTGTTTAGGAATTATAACGAGCAAGAGGGCTGTTGAACTTAGGAAAATGGCTTCCCAAGTTTAAATCTAAATTTCTCTCCTTTTCATCTATTTCTTCTGCTCAATATTTCTTTGACCTTCTCTTCAGTTTATATATATATGTGTGTATATATATATATATATATATATATATATATATATATATATATATATATATTTATATACATATGTATTATATATATATATAATGTGTGTGTATGTATATATATATATATATATATATATATATATATATACATATATATATATATATATATATATATATATATATATATACACATATATACATATACATATATATATATATATATATATATATATATATATATATGTATATATATACATATATATATATATACATATATATATATGTATATATAATATATATATTTACAAATATATACACATATATATATATATATATATATATACAGTGGTACCTCTACATACGAATTTAATCCGTTCCCCAACCGACTTCGGATGTAGAAACGAATTTTCCCATAAGAATACATTGAAATAGGATTAATCCGTGGTTGAGCCCAAAAACCTATGATAACTCCTTAATAAATTACTACACATAATTACACATGACAATATGCACTCTAAATTAGATAATAGACATGTAAAAAAGAATAATTATCAAGAAATAATAAATAAGAAATGGGTTTTTAGCATCTCTTTACCTTAGAAAGTCCAGCGCAGGTGTTGGTCTTGCTACGCAGAGAGGAGACGGACGGGCGGCGAGGAGGTAGAGAGGTTGACTACGATAAACGTACACTACCGTAACTTATTCTAACTTACACTAAGTGAACTTTAACCTAACTTAGCTTATTTATTTTTTTTATCTTTATATTTTATATTTTTTTTTACATTTTCTTTTTTTTATGATTAATTTTAATCACTTTCACTCTACACTTAAAATTGATTGAATTTTTTTCTCTTCAATCTTTGCCGTTTTCTTTGAACCACTTCCTTCCTCTTCATCATGAGTTTGCTTCGTTGTTTTTTTAAAGAAGCTATCGATAGAAAGTTGCTTGGTACAGCTTTTGAGAATGTTTCGAAAATAAGTTAAGGAAACATCATCAAACTGCGCAGCTACACGACAACCCTGCAATTTCTTTGGATGGTATTTGTCGATGAAGTCGACCACGTCTTGATATTTTCCTAACACCTCTTATTTGCGCCGAACCTAACACATGTTCTACCTCCTCGATCCCTTCCTTGTCATCACTCATGTGCTCAGACATAGCATGGAGTTCCTTGAGCTCCTCTGTTGTAAGTTCGTCGTGATGTTCTTTTGTAAGTTCACTCACACTCAAAACCTGATTTATGTTTTTAGAGTCTCTCTCTCTTTCTCTCTCTCTCTCCCCTTGATGCTTAATCTTCATCAAACATTCATTAGTAACATTCTCTCTCTCTCTCTCTCTCTCTCTCTCTCTCTCTCTCTCTCTCTCTCTCTCTCTCTCTCTCATGCTTTTCAATAATTCCTTGCTTTACTTCTAAAGAAAGCATTTCCTTATTCCTATTCTCACCACTACCACTACCACTTGCGAAATTAAGCCTTTTGGGACCCATGATTTACGTAAAATACCGTAAAAGGATGAACGTAAAAAATCACGATTAAAACACAGTTAATAGCAGAACGCACAGGGCAAAACCACACGAAGCTGACGAGAACAGAGGAATGTCCCAAGCCACGTTAATTGAGGGTCCCTCCGAGGTAGAAATGCTGCCTTCTATTGGCGGAAATAAAAAATACATCCGGCGCTATGAGTACCATCTACGTGCACGGGTATTGTTTACTTCGGGTGTTGAAAAAAAATTTTGTTGTAGAGTAGGAACGTGTTCGAATTGTACTTCGCGTGTCGAAAAATTCGGATACAACCGGTATGACGAAAATTGCTTACTTCGTGTGTCGAAATAAAATTCGGGTGTAGAGTCGAAAAATTGCTCGAATTTTACTTCGGATGTTGGAAAATTCGGATGTAGATACGTTCGTGTGTAGAGGTTCCACTGTATATATATATATATATATATATATATATATATATATATATATATATATATATATATATATATATATATATATATATATATATATATATATTTATATATATATATATATATTTCTACCTCATTCTTGGGATCGAACGCTGGCCCCTTCTAATGAAAGGCCAGGTCGAAACCAACCATGCCACGAGAGGCCATGGTTGGTTTCGACCTGGCCTTTCATTAGAAGGGGCCAGCGTTCGATCCCAAGTATAAGGTAGAAATTTATTTCTATTTGAACACGATGTTGTGTTGATATTTATCCATATATATATATATATATATATATATATATATATATATATATATATATATATATATATTTATAGATATATATATATATAGATATATATATATATATATATATATATATATATAGATATAGATGTATACAGATATATATATAGATATATAGATATATATATATATATACATATATATATATATATATATATATATATATATATATATATATATATATATATATATATGTAGATATTTATATATATATGTAGATATTTATATATATATATAAATATATATATATATATATATATAGATATATATATATATATATATATATATATATATATATATATATATATATATATATATATATATATATATATATATATATATATATATACAGTCTCGGCGGACTCAGTGTTCGCTAACCTAACCTTGCTGAAAGAAAAACACAAAATATTACAAAAAAATATAAAGACCTTCATTTACCTTAAATTAATACTTTGTTGAACCTCCTTTGGCTTTGATGACGGCTTTTAGGCGATGTGGAATAGACAGGGCAAGGTTCTTCAGTAGTTGGGGGTCCAAATTGTCCCAAATATCCCGAATTGCAGTTTCCAGGTTAGGTATAGATGATACGTCACGGGAACGTAACTGGGATTTCATAATCCCCCACAAGTTCTCTATAGGGTTTAGGTCTGGGGAATTGCCTGGCCAGTCTTTGAAGTAATTAATACCACAAAAATCAAAATAATCTTTGATTAATTTTGCAGTATGAGCAGGTGCACCATCTTGCTGAAAAAAATCACTGTTTGTTTCATCTAAACACTTCTAAATGATCCACAAGAAGTTCAAAATACGTGTCCTTATTCACATTCTGGTTCTTGGGCAATATTATGAGTTTCCCAGTGTCATAATAAGAAAAACAACCCCAAACCATTAAGTATTGTGGGTGCTTGACGGTGTGTTGCACGAACTTTGGGTTGTATGGATTGCTACCAGGCCTCCTCTTAACCTTCCCCCACCTGTTGCAAGTTACCGAAAATGTTGCCTCATCAGTCCATAACACTCGTTTCCATCTATCCTCATTCCATTCAACTTGTTTCTTACAAAAGGCAAGCCTATTTGCTATATGTTTCTTGGAGAGAAGAGGACAGCGTCTTGCGGTACGCTCACGAAACCCAAGAGTTGAACTCACGCACGTACGAATTGTTCGTTCACTCACGTTAGACAATACTTTATTTTCTTGTTTCAAGATTCTTGCCGTGATCCTAGGATTCCTATCTACCTCTCTCTTTATAATTCTTTCAGTTGCACTATTAATTTTCCGAGGACGATGTCCACGAGGTGCATGGGTGGGAATGTCCTTTAAGCCGCCATCTTTGAACCTCTTTATCCAGGCTTGAACGGTTCGCACATTTACGCCAACAACATCAGCAATATCTTTAGTAGCGGTTCCTACCTTATGTAAGGCAATTATCTGGGCTATCTTCTCTTTTGGTAATAGCTTATTATTGCCCATTTCACACTACAAGACACAATAATGGTCAAAATCCCGGAGCAATTTTCAGCACAACCACACAAGGTAACTTCTGTGAAAGCACTGAATAGCCACGTGGGACGAAGAGAGATGTTGTTTACAGCTCTCGCCGAGTCGGGGGAGAGTTGCCAGATGTCGCCACATGCGACTAGAAAATTTTCCACAGATTACTAGGCTTCCAGAGGGTGGTTTGAATATACGGAAAGTTCTCTGTTCGGCGAACAGTGAGTCCGCCGAGGCTGTATATATATAGATATATATATATAGATGTATATATAGCTATATATATATATATATATATATATATATATATATATAAAGATAGATAGATAGATAGATAGATGTATATATATAGATATATATGTATATATATAGATATATATATATGTATATATATAGATATATATATGTATATATATAGATATATATATGTATATATATGGATATATATATAGATATATATATATATATATATATATATATATATATATATATATATATATCTATATATATATACGTATATATATATACATATATATATATATATATATATATATATATATATATATATATATATATATATCTGTGGCCACAGGGGCATAAAAACAATTAGAATAGCGCCAACGTAACCCTGCGTGTCGTAAGAGGCGTATAAAAGGGACGGGACGTGGTGCCTGGGAACCCCCTCTCCTGTATTATAATCCTGTGAGACATCAAAGAGGTGGAGCTTGGGGGAGAGTGACTGCTCCCCGCACTCTAGTTTTGGGGTGTTTGAATGTGCGTGGATGTAGTATGATAGAGAGAAAAAGAAGTGAGATTGGAAGTATGTTTACGAATAGAATGATGGATATTTTGGCTTTGTGTGAGACAAAGATAAAAGGGAAAGGTGAAGTGATGTTTGGTGAAATGTCTGGAAGAGGGTCTGGGATATAAAGGGGAAGAGCAAGAAAAGGTGTGGCTTTATTGCTGAGTGAATGGATGACGGGTAAAGTAGTGGAATGGAAGGAGATATCATCTAGGTTAATGTGGGTAAAGGTTAGGTTGGGTAGGGAATGTTGGGCTTTTGTCAGTGCATATGGGCCAGGTTGTGAGAAAAGTGAAGAAGAGCGGAATGAGTTCTGGAATAAATTAACTAGGTGTGTAGAAGGACTGGGTAGAAGGAATTATGTAGTTGTCATGGGTGACTTAAATGCTAGAGTGGGCGCTGGAGTGGTAGAAGGTGTCATTGGGAAGTATGGCGTACTAGGTGAAAATGAGAGTGGTGTGAGACTGGTAGATATGTGTGTTCAGCAAGAGATAGTGATAAGTTCTAGCTTTTTCAAAAAGAAAGATAAAAACAAGTATACATGGGTAAGAGTGGCAAATGGAAGAGTGGTAGAAAGGGCGTTAATGGATTATGTGTTGATAACTAAAAGAATATTTGGAAGATTGAAAGACGTGCACGTGTTTAGGGGTATGGCAAACGGTATGTCTGATCATTTTTTGGTGGAAGGAATATTAATTGTAGCAAAAGAGTGAGGGAATAGAGCTAATAAAACCGGGGATAAAAAGTAAATATCAAGAAAGGTTGAAAATGGCATATGACGAAGTGAAAATAAGAGAAACTGGTAATTTAGAGGAGGAGTGGAAGCTAGTAAAAGAAAATTTTGTTGGGATTGCAAGTGATGTGTGTGGCAAGAAGTTTGTTGGAGACAGCATGAGGAAGGGCAGTGAATGGTGGAACGGAGTGAAGGTAAAAGTGGAAGAGAAAAAGAGGGTTTTTGAAGAATGGCTGCAGAGTAATAGTGTAGAGAAGTATGAAAGATATGGAGAGAAAAATGTGGAAGTAAAGCGCAAGATAAGTGAGGCAAAGTGGGCAGCTGACCTGAGGTGGGGTCAGGAATTGGGTCATTCATGTAAAGAGAATAAGAAGTAGTTTTGGAAAGAAGTGAAGAGAGTAAGGAAGGCTGGCTCAAGAATTGAAGAGACAGTGAAAGATGGAAATGGAAGAGGAGGCAAGGAAAAGGTGGGCGGAATATTTTGAAAGTTTACTGAATGTCGAGGATAATAGGGAGGCAGATATAATTGCTGTTGCAGGTGTTGAGATGCCGGTGATGGGAGATGAGAATGAGAGAGAGATTACAAGAGAGGAAGTGAGGAGAGCACTAGATGAAACGAGAGTAGGAAAAGCATCTGGTATGTATGGTGTAAGAGTTGAGATGTTGAAGGAAGGGGATGTGACTGTACATGAATGGTTGGTGAGATTGTTTAATATGTGTTTTTTGTTGTCAACGGTACCAGTAGATTGGGTTTGTGCGTGTATTGTACCACTATATAAGGGTAAGGGAGATGTGCACAAGTGTTGTTATTCAAGGGGTATTAGTTTGTTGAGTGTAGTTGGAAAAGTGTATGGTAGAGTAATGATTAATAGGATTAAGGATAAAACAGAGAATGCAATCTTAGAAGTACAGGGTGGTTTTAGAAGAGGTAGAGGTTGTAGGAATCAGATTTTTACAGTTAGGCACATATGCAAGAAATATTTAGCAAAAGGTAAGGAGGTGTATGTTGCGTTTATGGATCTGGACAAAGCGTATAATAGAGTTGATAGGGAAGCAATGTGGAATGTGATTAGGTTATATGGAGTTGGTGGCAGGTTGTTGCAAGCAGTGAAAAGTTTCTTCAAAGGTGGTAAAGCATGTGTTCGGATAGGAAATGAAGTGAGCGATTGGTTTACGGGGAGAGTGGGACTGAGACAGGGATGTGTGATATCGCCGGGGTTGTTTAACTTGTATGTTGATGGAGTGGTGAGAGAGGTGAATGCTCGAGTGCTTGGACGAGGATTAAAACTGGTAGACGAGAATGACCATGAATGAGAGGTAAATCAGTTTTTTCAATATCAAACTTACCCGATGATCATATAGCTGCATCCCTGCTGCCCGACAGAAAAAATCTACGGGCGGAATACGCCAGCGATCGCTATACAGGTGGGGGTGTACATCAACAGCGCCATCTGTCAAGTAGGTACTCAAGTACTCGATGTCAACATGGAACCAATTTTCCCTCTGTCGTGCCACAGGCAAGACCTACTAAATACGCCGTCCCTAACTGGATTTGTTTTTCACAACGAATTGGTGAAGTACACTATTCCAGTTTTGAGCTTTCGCTATGCAGGGGTTTTATCTTCATTTCAAAACTTGAACTCGTTTTGGATAGATTTAATTATGGCCGACCCTTCCCTTAGACGGAAGTGTTGGTGACGAAGAGAGTATGGACTCTCATTCACTTTTAAATGGCCGACCCTTCCCTTAGACGGAAGTGTGTTTAGGTTTTTGGTAATTTTGCTCAAGTTATAGATCTATTTATTTTATATCTCTCTGCCTTTATAGGCCTCTTCGATTAACTTTCCATTTATTATAAACTTATAAAAATTAATTTTTATGTTTGTTTATATGCGACCTTTCCTAATAGTAGGCGGTCCTTTCTTGGAACCGAAGTTAATTAACATTGAGCCCGTCATTTCGTATTTACCTTTTAAGAATTTATACTTTTTTAATTTTAATGTTTTTGAAAGAATTTATTTGATAAGTCTCGTACTGTTTTCAAAGATGAACTAACGTTTAGTTTAGTCTCCGCAGTTGTTGACGTTCAGAACGTTCAACATGCGCTCTATCGTTACGATAGAGAGAGAGTATTTCACGGTTTCACGTTGCAGTAAGAGTAAACCGATTCTAGCGTTTCGTTCATTCTTTCTTAGCTTAAATGGTTTAAATTCTAATAAAGGAACTTTTTATTTGGGAAACCTTTCAGTTTTTTCCTTTAGCAAATAATATGTTTTAACGATATATAATTGGGCTCTTCTCTCAGGTTCTAAGTCGAGAGAGAAGAGAGAGAGAGATAGAGACGGAGGGAGAGAGAGGAGAATAAACGTTTCGTTCAAGCGGGTAACGTTGTTCTCGTTTTTTACTCTTCTCCCTAGTCGCTGTAGGGGAAGAAGGTAAAACGTTTCTAGAGTTTTATTCTTGTTCCAAGGCTTTATGCGGTGAGAGATTTTAAACGTAGTTTATTTGATCTAGTGTTTAGTCTCTTTTCCAGCCACTGAATTCTTTATCTTTAATTATGTTTTTCTGTTGCATTGTAAACTGTTTTCGCAATTACTACCTTTTAATGAAGGATAGGATTGCGTGTTTCAGATAGAAATCAGTTAAAGTTTCGATTTCAGTGAAATAAGTGCTAACAGAAAATCAAAAGTGATAAAGTGATATGCGCAAAGTGTTACAGTGTTGCGTTCGAGGGTTCGTCTGTTCGTGCCAGTTGTTCACCTAGTCCGATACCTCTTACAAGCTCCCAAGCCCAGGGGAGAAGTAATGTCGAAGGACTTATGGGTTCCACAGGCCTTGATCGACGAACAGACGTTTCCCTCAGTGGTTTCGGGTGTATCTACACACGTTGCCGACGTGATCGCCCCACCCACACAAAGACGAGAGAGCCCATTTATTCCTCGTCTGCGGAAGAGGTTTCTCGCAGAAACCATGGACCAAATCTTGCAGCTTTTTAGTGCAAGTCGGTCCCTTCCGCGCAAGTCCAACGGCCTAGGTGTAGCCACTGGGTCAGTTCGGACTCGCTGCAGTCATCCGACGACTGCACACCTCCCAAGAGAGGCAAGGTGGTACCGCAACAGGCAGTAACTCCGTCTGTTGCCGCACCAGCTGTTTTAGACCCTCAGTCACAACGGACAGTAGCTCCGTTTGTTGCCGTCTTTTATAGACCCTAGTGGTCCATGCTGCAGACTATGCAGTCTCAGCTTGCTTCCTTCATGCAGGAGTATCGTGCTGAGAAGGTTGACACTGCACCTGTTAACCTACAACCTGCCACGGTTGTGCGCTCAGCAGATACTGCGGCTGCCTGCTCCCACACTCCACCTGTGAGAGCTCCACCACCGATGCGCAGTCGACCCTGCCAGACGCATGTTCATGCTGCACCCTCCGTTGACATGCGTGAGCTACCGCATCAGCAGTGGGAAGGTGCTGTAAAGCTGCCGTGTTTTGTACGCAATGCGGCATGCTCCGCAACCCACGGCAGTCCCTCCCACGCACCAGCACTCCGCTTTTGTTGTTGCCAGCTCCCACACTCCGACTGCGGAGAAGGTTGACGATGCACCCGTTGGCCTACAGCCTGCCACGGTTGTGCGCCCAGCATGGCTGCCTGCTCCCACACTCTTGTTGTAAGAGCTCCTCCACCCATGCGCAGTCGACCCTGCCAGACGCATGCTGACTCCCACAGACACACGGAGCACTCCGTTGCCGTGCGTGAGCTACCACAAGCTGCCGTGTTTTGACACGGTGTGTCAGCCTCCGCAACCCACTGTGGTTACCGCCACTTGCCCGCAGCAGACTAGTCAGTCAGGAGTTGAGGCTTCCCCACACAGCTTTGGGTGTTGCCAGCTCACAGACTGTCAAGCAGTTACATGACGTTGCCTTCTGGTCTGCTACTATGCACCAGTGCTGTATGTCCTCACGCTCCTGTTGTGGTTGACAGTTCAGTTTTTTACAGTTCACAGACTGTCAAGCAGTTACATAACGTTGTCTTCTGGTCTGCTGCTTATGCACCAGTGAAACCCTCACTGAGATAACCTAGCTTTTCTCGGACATGGTTCCTGTAGATGAGAAAGTGCTGTTCTCCCTCCTTCTGATATTCCCTTGAGGACTCTGTCATTTGGAGAGGAGCCTTAAGCTGCTTAGCCTCCTATGGACTTTAATTAAAGCATAACATGCTTCCAGGGATGGTAAATGGTTCCGCTTCAGTCGCTAATCCCGTCTGTTGCCACACCTGCTCCCATAGACCCTAATGGGCTTTGTTGCAAGACATGCAGTCCAAGCTTAGTCCTTGTTAGAGGATTTTTTACGGAGAAGAACCTTCTAGCCAACAACCTTCCTACCAGTTGGTTGTACGCCCTGTTGACGCTGAGGTATCCCCCTCACGTCCGCCAGTTGAGATGGTTCCTCCACCGGTGCGACCCAGTGTGGGTTGCCAGTCGCACGTTGACGTTAAGCAACTCTCGAAGGTGGTTGTGGACGTTCAGTGTGTCACTAGGAAGACGTTCAACAACCAGCAGAGGTGACTTGTTGTGACGCAGTGCGGCAACCTCAGCAACCTGGTAGGGGGTTGTCTGCACAACCCAGACAGTCTAGACAGTTTCGGGTTGTCGCTGTACTTCCTCGCGTCCCCATGGTTGACAGTTCACAGACTGTGCAGCAGTACCATGATCTTATGTCCGGCTCCGTCACGCATCCACCAGTGCGACCGGATTCAGCGAGTCAGACGTTGCCCACTCCGTTGCCGTTTCCTCATCAGTTTCGGATGAGGAACCCTCTGATGGGGACATGGCTGAACAAGACGATCATCCCCCAGCCATGCTATCCATCCAGAAGATGCTGAAGAAGGAACACGGCCCTGTCAGGCTGTGGATGAGTCTGGTTAGGACACTGTCATCCGTGGTTCAATTGGTGTCTCTTGGAAGACTACACCTCCGTCCTCTTCGGTATCATCTAGCTCTTCACTGGAAAAGGACAAGACGCTAGAAGCGGTCTCGATCCCGGTTTCCGGAAAGATAGTCTGGTCTGACTTGATGAAAGGACTTTATCAACCTTTGAAAGGGTCTTCCCCTGACTGTTCAGACTCCCAACCACGTTCTCTTCTCAGACGCATCGGACGTAGGCTGGGGTGCGTCCTTAGGCGGTAGGGAATGCTCGGGATTATGGAACTCGAGTCAAAGGACAATGCATTTCAACTGCAAGAAGCTTCTGGCAGTACGTCTGACCTGGAAAAGCTTCAGGTCTCTCCTTCAAGGCAGTGGTGGAGGTGAACACGGTCAACTCCGTGCTTTGATGTACATCTCCTAGCAAGGAGGGACCTACTCTCTGACATGGTACGAGTTCGCAAGTGACCTCCTCTCCTGTTCAACAGGTCTAGACTTTTCACTAGTAACGAGTTTCATCCAAGGCAACTTGAATGTCTTAGCAGATTGTCTCAGTAGGAAGGGACAATAATTCCAACACATTGGACCCTCCACAAGGATGTATGCAAGAGACTTTGGGTCACCTGGGGCCAGCCAACCATAGATCTCTTCGCAATCTCGATGTCCAAGAGGCTCTCAATACTTTGCTCACCTATCCCGGACCCAGCAGTAGTTCTTATAGATGCCTTTCACTAGATTGGTCTCATCTAGATCTATATGCATTCCCTCCGTTCTAGATTGTCAACAAGGTACTGCAGAAGTTCGCCTCTCACGAAGGGACAAAGTTGACTCTAGTTGCTTCCCTCTGGCCCGCGAGAGAATAACTTACCGAGGTACTTCGATGGCTAGTAGACGTTCCCAGAACACTTCCCCTAAGGGTGGACCTGCTACGTCTGCCACGCGTAAAGAAGGTACTCCAAGGCCTCCACGCTCTTCGTCTGACTGCCTTCAGAATATCGAAAGACTCTCGAGAACTAGAGGTTTTTCGAAGGAGGCAACCAGAGCGATTGCTAGAGCAAGGAGAACATCCACCCTTAGAGCCTACCAATCGAAGTGGGAAATCTTCCGAAACTGGTGCAAGTCAGTATCCATATCCTCGACCAGTACCTCTGTAACTCAAATAGCTGACTTCCTCTTATATCTGAGGAAAGAGCGATCTCTTTCAGCTCCCACTATCAAGGGTTACAGAAGCATGTTGGCATCAGTCTTCCGTCACAGAGGCTTAGATCTTTCCAACAATAAAGATCTACAGGACCTCCTTAAGTCTTTTGAGACCACGAAGGAGCGTCGTTTGGTTACACCTGGTTGGAATTTAGACGTGGTTCTAAGATTCCTTATGTCAGACAGGTTCGAACCACTTCAATCAGCCTCCCTGAAAGATCTCACCTTTAAGACTCTTTGCCTGATATGCTTAACCACAGCTAAAAGAGTCAGTGAGATTCATGCCTTCAGCAAGAACATCGGATTCTCATCCGAAACGGCTACATGTTCTACATCTTGGTTTTCTAGCCAAACACGAGCTGCCTTCTCGGCCTTGACCAATATCGTTCGATATTCCAAACTTATCGTATGGTTGGAAATGAACTAGAAAGAGTATTATGTCCTGTAAGAGCTCTTAAGTTCTATTTTAAATCCTTTACGAGGCCCGTCTGAAGCTTTATGGTGTTCAGTTAAGAATCCATCTTTGCCTATGTCAGAGAATTCTTTTTCCTATTTTATCAGACTGTTAATACGAGAAGCTCATTCCCTTCTGAATGAGGAAGACCAAGCTTGGCTGAAGGTAAGGACACACGAAGTTAGAGCTGTCACAACTTCCGTGGCCTTTAAACTAATAGATCTCTGCAAAATATATTCGACGCAACCTATTGGAAAAGCAAATCAGTGTTCGCGTCTTTTATCTTAAGAATGTCCAGTCTCTTTACGAGAACTGCTACACTCTGGGACCATTCGTAGCAACGAGTGCAGTAGTGGTGGGGGCTCCACCACTACAATTCCCTAATTCCAGAACCTTTTTAATCTTTCTCTTGAAATATTTTTGGGTTGTCCGGAAGGCTAAGAAGCCTTTCGCATCCTACTTGATTTGGCGGGTGGTCAAAATCATTTCTTGAGAAGCGCCTAGATTAGAGGTTTTGATGAGGACCTTTAGTATGGGTTGCAACCCTTCATACTTCAGCTCCTAGGAGTCGCTCAGCATCCTTTGAGGATCGCGAGGCTCAGTAAGGAAGACGTACTTAAAAAGGCAGAGTAATTGTTCAAGTCGTCTTCCTTACCAGGTACTTATTTATTTTATGCTTGTTATTTTGAATAACTGCTAAAATGAAATACGGAATACTTAGCTCATAATGTCAACTTGTAATGCTGGTCTCTACCCACCCCTCTGGGTGTGAATCAGCTATATGATCATCGGGTAAGTTTGATATTGAAAAATGTTATTTTCCTTAGTAAAATAAATTTTTGAATATACTTACCCGATGATCATAAATTAAAGGACCCACCCTTCCTCCCCAATAGAGAACCAGTGGGACAGAGGAGAAAATTGGTTCTATGTTGACATCGAGTACTTGAGTACCTACTTGACAGATGGCGCTGTTGATGTACACCCCCACCTGTATAGCGATCGCTGGCGTATTCCGCCCGTAGATTTTTTCTGTCGGGCAGCAGGGATGCAGCTATATGATCATCGGGTAAGTATATTCAAAAATTTATTTTACTAAGGAAAATAACATGTTGAGTGCAGATGATACTGTACTGGTTGCAGACGCAGAAGGGAAGCTTAGCCGATTAGTGACAGAATTTGGAAGGGTGTGTGAGAGAAGGAAGTTGAGAGTTAATGTGGATAAGAGTAAGGTTATGAGATGTACAAGAAGGGAAGGTGGTGCGAGGTTGAATGGAGAGTTACTTGAGGAGGTGGTTCAGTTTAAGTACTTGGGGTCTGTTGTTGCAGCAAATAGTTGAGTGGAAGCAGATGTATGTCAGAGAGTGGATGAAGGATGCAAAGTGTTGGAGGCAGTTAATGGAGTAGTAAAAAATAGAGGGTTGGGCATGAATGTAATGAGAGTTCTGTATGAGAAAGTGATTGTACCAACTGTGATGTATGAATCGGAGTTGTGGGGAATGAAAGTGACAGAGAGACAGAAATTGAATGTGTTTGAGATGAAGTGCCTAAGGAGTACAGCTGGTGTATCTCGAGTAGATAGGGTTAGGAACGAAGTAGTGATGGTGAGAACGGGTGTAAGAAATGAGTTAGCAGCTAG
>NC_090738.1:5747905-5792905 GCF_036898095.1 Palaemon carinicauda | reverse complement strand
CATACAGCAGGAGTTAATTCAATTACCAAAACAACAGAGTTATTCAAAAAATGACCAGTCCCTTGGTGGTCTTCAGAACTAACTGCCCTGCACAGAGCCACAAGAAGGTCTTTAACTTGATTGTGCAGACGCCGTACTGAGGACAATTTGATTATATACAAGAAATTTAGAGCACGGTTCCGTCGTGCCATGAAAGAAGCTAGGCGCCAGTCTTGGGTAACTTTTGTTTCCTCCATTAACAATAGAACACCACCATCCTCTGTTTGGTGGAAAGTAGAAAAGATAGCAGACAAATTCAACCCCAACCCACCACCAGTATTGAAGGTGAATGATCAGTATGTGACTGGAGCAACTGAGGTTAGCAATGGCCTGGCTGCTCATTTCTCAAATGTATCATGCAAGTGCGAAGCAGCTCCTGGTCCCCAGTATAGGAGCATTGAAAAACAGAAAATTTAGAATTTTGCAACAGGAATTGAAGAGTCATACAATTCTCCTTTTACAGAACGAGAGTTTCATTCCGCACTTGCTATATGTAATGACACAGCCCCAGGACCTGATGGAATTCCAAATGCAATGTTTAAACATGTACCCGTTAATACAAAGTTATTTATTTTAAGCATCATTAACAGAATATGGCATGATCCTAGTTATCCAAGTGTTTGGGAACTAGCCATTATTTTAGCCTTTTTAAAACCTGGCAAGGATACGTTTTTAGCAGCAAACTATCGACCAATTGCATTGACATGTTGTTTATGTAAGATCATGGAGAAGATGGTCAATGCAAGACTGATGTGGTACCTGGAAAAAAAGGGTACAGTATTTTATCACCTATCCAGTGTGGATTTAGAAAAATGCGCTCGATGATTGATGTATTGATACGACTTGAGTCCTCTATATGTGAAGTCTTTGCTTCCAAACAGCACCATATAAGTCTTTTTGACATTGAAAAGGCATATGGTACTGCATGGAGATTTGGTATACTCAAAATCATTCATAATTTGGGATTACAAGGAGAGCTACCATTGTTCATTTAATCATTTATTTCACATAGATTTTTTCAAGTGAGAGTAGGGGAAACTCTAGTGGAGAGAAAATTTCAGGAAGAAGGAGTTTCCCCAGGGTAATGTGCCAAGTATAACGCTATTTGCACTTGTTATTAATGGGATCTCCTCAGTCACTCCTCAAGATATTCTCTCAACACTATTTGTGGATGATCTCTCCATATCATTTGTGGGAGCTAGAATGGCAGTGGTTGAGAGAAAACTACAACTCTCAATTAACAAAATTATTCAGTGGGTTTAAATTTTCAACAAGCAAAACTACTATTGTCCATTTCTGTCGTATCCAAGGTATTAAAAGCTAAATGTCTTAAGGCTCTGAATCTTTTAAAAGCTGGTGGCATCTTCTGAATGCTATTTAACTTTTATAACATACAGTATTTACTTTTTTTATTTTAATTTAATATTCTTTTCGTCTTTATTTATAATAAACGATATCGGCGTCAATGACCTTCAGTATCAGGATGCCAGAGAACTTCAAATCATTTATTCATTCATTCATCTCAGATGACTTTTTATTTAGGACTGATGAAAACAATCTATACCAATAATCTCATTCAGGCCACAAAGGGAATGGTTCACAAATCTGTGGCTTCTGTTGTCATTTTCCGAGAAGGTTGTAGTATAAAATTAATCTGTTCAAATAACCAATTTCAAAGGTGATTCATGTAGAAAACATGTGTCATAGGTTCCAAAAGACAGTCTAAAAATAATCTAAATTGAAGGTAATAGAATATTTGTTTTAATAGGTGCAAATATAGGAATGTATCAAGGACTAGAACTAGTCTGGATAAAATTGATAAATATTTACATTTCTGTTTTATTAAAAGAAACTTTCAGTTTCAGCCATTAAAGGATAAAGAGCCATGCTTAATTCTGTACTTAAGCATCTGGGATGAGATCTCTTCACTTCAAGTATAATAGCAGATATGTGTAGTTCTGTTAGTCTGGTATACTGTGTTCATTTATTCCTACGCTGATACAAACTTCTGAGTCATTTAAATAGGTTACTTCTAGTCTCGTTTTCCATGACCAGATAATCAAAAGAAAAAATATTTGATTGCATTATAATACGGTTTCTAGGTAACTTCATTGCATGGCGGCACATCAAGAGGAAGTTTCCCTTCCTCTCTTTACGTCTAAACATTTGCATTCACTTCGCATACCTGTATAGTGCTTAGTGCTTCTGCCTAATTCACGTAATCAGCCATGAGTTTGGACATCATTGTGTAAAGACTTCAAACTTGGTTTATATTTGAGTGTATGAAAATCCACGCCAATTAATACAGGATAAGGTCATGGTCGAGTCCATAGTCAAGGTCAAGCAAATGGTCAAATTCCGGTCATCAACCTTACGGCCACAATTTTAATCATAAATTGATGAAACTTGCAGGGATTTTAAACTGTTGTGTAAAGAGCTTGAAATGATTAGAATTTGGAAGGTCAAAGTCTTGGATGAGTAAAATGTCCGTATCACGTAATCAGCCATAAGTTTTGACATCCTTGTCACAGTCACTTCAAACTTGGTTCATATTGGTGTCTATGAAAATCCATGCCAATTAATACATGTTAAGGTCAAGGTTAAGGTCGAGAAATAAGGTGCTGCGGCTGAGGTCTGTGCTCTACTGAGTACCCCTCTAGTTTTCTGTGAGTTACAAGTGTGTGCATTATGCTTAGTAAGCCTAAAATCATGCGTTCATGTCTCGGCCATGATAGGTGTCCCTGTTGTACCTTCATGAATTGGGTAGATGTTGATCCGCATCCTGTTTGCCCTTCTTGCCATGGCAAGAGATGTTCAATGCAATCAACATGTGAGTACTGTAGGAAGTAGCTGTCTTTCCAGTGGGAGAGATATTGTTCTTGTTGCAAGAAACGAACTAAGTGAGATTGCTCTCCTTCGTCGTCTTCCAGCAATGGTAAGAAACGAAAGTTTGTTTCTGCAGCGAAAGTTATCCCTTAACCTGGTCCTTTGTGTCAGGAACCCGCTGAGCTCCAGTCACGGATGATGAGAGCCATAATTATGTCAATGTTTTATCACCTAATGTTGATAATGTACAGTATGATCTTGAGCCGATACTTGTAGTGGATCCTTTGGCAACAGCTGCTCTCCCTGAGCCAGATCCGATCTCAGTATCCTCAGGCCTTGATTAACCAATTATGAATAGATCTCCCTCACCTCCCACGAGTATTTTGAGTGTTGAACCTTATATGGCTGATTGCCCAGAGAAGATCTCTCCTCTCATGGAAGTATCTCCAATTGGAGTGTCGAAAGTGTCCCCGGGGTTCTTGTTCGTGGAACCCTTGAGTTAACCCTGGTATTTCCCATTGTACAGAGGTAAGCCTTGTTAGAAGACCCTTATTACCAGTCTCCAGCTCATTCCCATGAGCTAGGCTTGCCTTGTAGTGCACCCAGGTGTCCTTGGCATCAATCTCCTCTAAAGAGTACCCAGGACTTATTCCAGGACTTATCATCTCTTTATTACGATGGTGGACTGACCACTTCAGCTGTGTCCACACCCCAAGACTTGGCCATGCCAAGCTGCTCTAAACAATTGTCTTCTCTTTTTAAGCTTACTAGTGCTAAAAGGCAAGTGTGTCAAAACCTTCACTAATTTCACAGGTATAGTCTATTCATAGTTCAGCCAGGCCAAATGTTTAGCATAACAAGTCTGTTTGCGCCACTTCCTATGTGTGATGATGTCACCCCATGCACTACCATTCCTATACATGGTTAAATTCATCTGCAAGTTGGTCAGGCTAACAACTCCACACAAGTTGGTATGCCCACTCTTGATGACGTCACTCAACACGCTACCGTTTTTACACGTGAAAATATTTCCCGGCAAGGCAGCTGTGTTAAAGCACACCATGTGCTTTCTACCACTTCTCAAGCCCGTTTACAAACAGCCCTCCCTACGGGACTTGTTACATCATCACCTTATTATTTTAAAGTTCTCCCTGAATTTTATAAACAACAGGCTAGATCTCATGATCTTAAAGCCATGAGCTATTCAAGTAACAAACCTGTTACTATACCTGAACAAGCTCACAGTAGTTCTTTGCTTAATGTTCGTAAGGCTTCAAATGTTACGCATTCTTTGGAACAGTGAGAATATTACGTATCTTTCAGACAAATCTTCCTTTCAGGTATTAGGAATGGAAAGGGCGCCAAAATCATTTCCCCCTTTACCATGATTTACACTGCCATCCGATGCAAATGATGTCACTTTTGTTAAGCGTCGTAGACAAGCCAAATGGCAAGCCACAGAGAAATTCTTCTCCTCCCGCAGATTGAACTCAGAAAAGGAGTTCTATACTTCTGCCTGGCACTGCTGCTAGAAGTGAACACTCATATAATAGGATTGCTGCTGGACTCCTCCCATTCTTTCTCTGCCTCCAATTCCCGCCTCAATATGAATGTGACAAGGGAACGGAAGGACCTCAAAGGAAAAACTAAGAATCAACCTTAAACTATCAAAGTGGAACAACCTGTTAAATTGATAGTGAAACCACCACTTGAACATGATATTACAGTATCATCATTAATGGCTCTCCGTAGAACCTTCCTTGCAGCGCGCGCAGCCACCTGCTCAGCTGGTGTAACCCCCTCGGGGTCCTGATGTCTGGTTCAGAAGCATCATAATTTATTAAAATCATGAATCTCATCCGGTGTTTGGATGGCCTAGATAACCCGCCTCATGCACAAACCATTAACAGACACTGTGCTATTGATTCTATATTCCCTCAATCACAAAATCCTAGACTTAGGTTTGATGTGGCACACTGTAACCAAACTAAAGACATGCTAGATTTGTTTAACACGCAAGTTTCAGTGACTGAAAATTCCCTCACGGAGATCGTCCTCTGTTAAAGCCAAAATAGTTAAATATCATTGTCTTACTATAATTTCCATAAGTGTTATTTTTATTATTACTCTGGTGATCCTGTATAAATTTTATTAGAATCATACAAAAATTATTATTTTATGAACAGAAAAAGAATTAAATTTTATTTTTTTCAGTTTTTAAAGTAAAATACTGCATAAATTAAATATTAATTGCCACAAATAATGCTAATTCTATTCTGGAAACATTGCTCTGAGGAATTTTCTTATCTTGTTTTTTTTTATTTTATTTATATTTATATTTTTTCTTTTATTTAAACTGAAAATTGTACAAAATTTCAAATAACTTTAAAAATTAAATTTATCTAACCAAATTATTGTATTTTTATTTTCATTTCCAACAATGTCTTTGAATTTTGAATATCTTTGTAAATTATGGAGAAAAATAGTTTTGAATGTCAATAACCATAAAGCTGAGATGACAGCCCTCAAAGTTTTGCAACAAGAATACAAAAAAAAAATACAATATCGCCAATAGATACTTCAGTATTTCAATTGTTAGTGATAATTAGAAACTACTCTCAGTTACCTTAAAAATTACTAATCTTACTTACTATATATCTTTTTCTGCTAATTACTGCAAGCATGGCCCCTCACCCCCCACTTCCCATGGGAATAACACTTACTCAAGGTGAGGCGTATTAGGTGCCACCTCCCGTTTTGTTTCTAGTTTTTTCTCACAATGGCTATCTTTTGCCTATACTTAGATAGGATTCTTCTTTTGCTTTTAGGCATGATAAGGATACCACTACAGTTCACTAGCACTGTAAATAGCAAGAAAAAAGTGACCACACCAGAAGCGCAAGGCACAACAGTGGTTTCTGGTATTCACTGAGACAATTAGGGAAACTGTTGAGCTGCCAAACATACAATTTCTTGTCTGATATTACTCCCTATTCGATAAGAATAGCATACTTATCATAGGTTACCATGAGTTTGAGAACACGGTGTCATGTTACGATGATCTGTGTAGTGTTATGTACCTCTAGCACAAAAAAATGCAATAACTTTGTCTGTTATTACAGAATTAGTACAGTACTTTCTAAAATGAATCTTTAGTTGTGGTGAAGTTCACTGCCAAAGATTTATGATTTTTGATATCCCAAAATATATCCATGAAAATTAATGGTGGATGCTCTCCTTAGGGCCAGCAGGTCCTCAAAGTTACTGCCCTTGGCCCTTTCTCACCAGAGAAAATTTTATGTTCACTCTGGCACTTTTGAGAGCCCACTCCCTATTGACAATGACGTTGCTAACCTTAAACCAACCACACCAATTGATAAAGTATCTTATCTCCCCTCCATCTTTACAGGTTTTGATATGGCAAACATGGAGATAGAGGGTATGTCCACGATTCGAGCCTGTTCTTGGGTCCACCACTGTTTGGAGCAGTGTTCCGCTATGGGGTCACAGAAAACCTTACCGATGAATACGCCCTTAAACAGTTTGAAGTCTTGTCACTATCAGGGGCCAAAGCCCTAGAATTCTGGTTACATCAAACTGTATCCTGAAAAGATGCCTTGCAGTCCAGGCCAGATGCCTTATGCAGCTGTCCCCTTGGGACGCGTTATGCCTGAGAAACTCAGATCTAATGAGTTCTTCTCTTGTCCCTGCTGATTATTATTATTATTACTAGCCAAGCTACAACCCTAGTTGGAAAAGCAAGGTGCTATAAGCCCAAGGGCTCCAATATGGAAAAATAGCTCAGTGAGGAAAGGAAATAAGGAAATAAATAAATAATGAGAACAAGTTGACAATAAATTATTCTAAAACAGTAAAAACATCAAAACAGATATGTCCTATATAAACTATTAACAACGTCAAAAACAGATATGTCATATATAAACTATAAAAAGACATGTCAGCCTGGTCAACATAAAAACATTTGCTCTAACTTTGAACTTTTGAAGTTCTACTGATTCAACTACCCGATTAGGAAGATTATTCCACAACTTGGTAACAGCTGGAATAAAACTTTTAGAATACTGTGTAGTATTGAGCCTCATGATGGAGAAGGCCTGACTATTAGAATTAACTACCTGCCTAGTATTACGAACAGGATAGAATTGTCCAGGGAGATCTGAATGTAAAGGATGGTCAGAGTTATGAAAAATCTTATGCAATATGCATAATGAACTAATTGAACGACAAGGCCAAAGATTAATATCTAGATCAGGTATAAGAAATTTAATAGACCGTAAGTTTTTGTTCAACAAATTAAGATGCGAATCAGCACCTGATCACCAGACAGGAGAACAATACTCAAAACAAGGTAGAATGAAAGAATTAAAACACTTCTTCAGAATAGATTGATCACCAAAAATCTTGAAAGACTTTCTCAAGAAGCCTATTTTTTGTGTAATTGAAGAAGACACAGACCTAATGTTTTTCTCAAAAGTAAATTTTCTGTCGAGAATCACACCTAAAATTTTAAAAGTCATACAAATTTAAAGAAACATTATCAATACTGAGATCCGGATGTTGAGGAGCCACTGTCCTTGACCTACTTACAATCATACTTTGAGTTTTATTAGGATTCAACTTCATACCTCATAATTTGCACCATGCACTAATTTTAGCTAAATCTCTATTAAGGGATTCACCAACCCCAGATCTATATTCAGGGGATGGAATTGATGCAAAGAGAGTAGCATCATCTGCATATGCAACAAGCTTGTTTTCTAGGCCAAACTACATGTCATGTGTATATAGTATGAAAAGTAATGGGCCAAGAACACTACCCTGTGGAACACCGGATATCGCATTCCTATACTCACTTTGGTGTCCATCAACAACAACTCTTTGAGATCTATTACTTAAAAAATCAATAATAATGCTAAGAAATGACCCACCCTCTCCCAACTGTTTGAGTTTGAAAATAAGGGCCTCATGATTAACACGGTCAAAGGCAGCACTAAAATCAAGGGATTTCTGTACAGCATTGGAGATTGTAATCCGTAGAAAAGGATGAGAAGTTTGGATAAGCTTCCCTGATGAGGAGAGTAGCAGCACCAATGATGTCTGCCCCTCAACGACTGCAAAAGGAACTCACTTTTTGAACAAATTCCTCAGCAGAGATGGCTTTTGTCTCCAACTGAATCACAACAACCTGGGAGGCAAGCCACCAGACCCACCTTTCAACGTAGCGGATATGTCCCCCAGCAGAGGCTCCGGCTAGGAGAGTATGTCCCCCAGATTACCACAAGTGGGGGATGCCTACAAAGCCATTGGCTTAGGTGGCAGTCCTTCAGGGCCTATCCCTGGATGATAGAAGTCCTTTGTTAAGGATATCGAGTCCCTTTCATAGACTGACTGCCTCCTCTGATCTGAACTTTGACAACCCGACCATATTATTTGAAAGGTTCAGTGAAGGACCTCCTCTTTGTAGTGGGCTCTGAAGAGCCAGTAGTTGCAGACATCTGACCACCCTGTAACCTGACTGTTTGGGGCCACAGAAGTTTATGACAACCCTCCATTGTTAGCGGGAACCCCCTTTCGGGTTTCTCCCCCACAATTCGTTCTGTTCTTGGATGCATGTCTAAAAGGATAGAATGCTCACCTAGGAAGGGAACAAATCTTGGGTCTATGGTCAGAAAAGGACTAAGTCCTTTCACATAAATTTCTTGTTACTCCACTTCTCAGAGACACTAAAAGGTCACTCCTTGGTGCTGATGAGTAATAACTCCTCGGTAGTGACCTATATCTTCAAACAAGGAGGGGCAGCCTCTCTTCTGCTCATCCAACTGGCTGTAGAGATCCAGAGGTGGGCACAGACCAATGCAGTCTCCCTCTTGGAAAGGTTTATCCTTAGGAAGAGGAACATTATTGCCGACCATCTGAGTCAATCAGGGACAACAGTCACTTTGAAATGGTCTTGAATTCCTCTAGTGGCAAAGAGACTTGATTTTGTGGGGTTCCCCATCTCTAAAGATGTTCACCCCTCACATGAATCACTAACTCCTGGTGTATCGTACATCAGCCCTAAAGCAAGTTGCAGTAGGGGAGGATGCCTTTCAGCACCCATGGGACACACTAGACTTTTACAAGAGCATTCTCGCTGTTGTGTCTGATTCGCCAGATCCAGAACAGAATGCTAACATCACATGGAGTCAAAGTAACACTAGTAGCTCCAGAGTGGACAACAGCGGAGTGGTATCGAAACCTGCTGGAACTTCTCATGGAAGTTCCAAAAGAACTTCCAGAATGGCCAAACCCACTACGTCAACCACACATAAGAAAGTTCCACAAAGCAGTACATTGCCTGTCACTTCATGGCTGGAGACTATCCACTATTGTTTATGTTCTTGAGAAACAAGAGATCGCTATCTGTCACTACGGTAAAAGGTTACCACTCTGTCCTGAGCCCAGTTTTCAACTGGAAATGCTTGATCTCTCTTCTTCATGGGAACTCTCAGCTCTCATTAGAATGTGACAAAGGTCCTTAGGTCTTTAAAGAAAAGCCCTGTACGAACCTAGGTATAAAGCCTTGGACAGGGACCTAACCCTAAAGACTGTTTTTCTCCTTGCCCTAGCCTTAGCAAGAGAGTAAGTGTACTATATGGCTTATCTTATTCTTTCCACAGGGTGGAAAAGAATAATCTTTATCATTTGTTTCCAAATTTGTAGCCAAGATAAAAAATCCAGTAGAAAACAATATCAGATTGACCATTTCAAGATCTTGTCTCTCAAAGACGTAACTAATGAACCGGATGATCTTTTACTCTGTCCTGTGAGAGTGGTTTGTAGATATTTAAAGAGAATGGTGTACCTTAAACCCAAAATCTCCAACCTGTATATGAGTGTAGGTCACTTTTGGCTATGAGAAACAATCATGAGAGACTATAAATCCACAGGAGAAGTGTCGCCAGGTCCCCCTCCCCGTTAGAGCACATGATATCTGTGGTCTTGCTGCAAACCCTAGTGTTCCACAAAAACCACTCAGTAACAAAAGTCCTCAAAGCTGGTGTATGGAAGAGACAAAACACTTTTAACCAACATTACCTTAGAGATTGTACATATAGGTCTGTGGATACTGTACTTTCTCTTTAGGCCCTGTTGTTGCAACTCAAGAAATAATTTAATCTTACGCTTTTATGGAACACGTAACTGTTTTTATCCAAGGCATCAGTTATTCTCTGCATTATAAGGGTATGAAATGTGGATCAAGGCAGATGGTGATCACAGATAACCTGAAGCCATTACTGGGAATTTACCTTAATGCAAGTAAGGATACCATGTTTTTTCAGTTATCATTGATTATATATTAATATATTCATTATGTGACTCAGGCTTCACCTTGGGCATAAGACTAAAACATTTGGATTGGATTTTATGGCCCTGCCTCTTTACAAGCTGGGTATGCAGTTCCAAATTGATCCACTTCTGAGACTTCCCCTCACCCAAGGAAGAGTCCCATCTAAGTGACTCAGAAGATTGTATATGCATAGGAATAAAACAAATGTTTAAAGCAATTTCCATTTTTCCTAGGTATACAAACTTGAGTCATTCAATGAAAGGTCCCGCCTCAATCGCCCCACAAGTCTTTGACCAGAAGAGAGTGAAGTGTGTCATGTGACGGCACCATGCACTGGAGTTGCCTAGCAACCGTATTATGATACAATCAAACTTTTTTCTTTTGATTGTCTGGTTGTAGAAAAGGAGACTAAGAGTAATTCATTCAAATGGCTCAGGTTTGTATAGTTAGGAAAAATACAAATTGTTTTAAAAATTTGTAGTCTTTAACTTGGATGTAATTTCCCTACAAGAAGTAACTAGCAGGAACCGGAATGACTTGTCTCCTGTTTCTGGGAGGACACTGAAATTCCTCCTACAACAGAAAAAAATAGGGGAAGATCCTATAACTGTTTCTTTATGGCTTTGTAAGCCAATCAAATGTCCTTTTCTTTTAGGTGAGGACACGTACAGACCATCTCAGATTTGTGTGTACAAAGTCAGACTTATTGGATCTATCCTAGCTCTCAGGAAGAACCTGCCAGGGGTACATTTCTTGAAGACGAATCATGTAACAACAGAACTGTTTGTCCATTACTTATGGGATTATACCCATAGGTTCATGGATACCAGTATTTTCTACCTGGTGGTATTTGTTTAATAGTCTTTGTAGCAAACCTAAATCCTTCACGGGACAAGAAACACCTTGTCTGAGATAGTGGTCACGATGTATGCCTAGAATGAGAGGTACAGTAAATTGACAGGCTCTTCTACCCCTTCTTTGTTTCCCTTTCTTTTGGGTGCAGTGGCCTCTCCATTACTTGCTAGATCGGACACGAGATATAGGGAAGCCACACGATTGAGCAGCTTTTCTTACAAGTAAGTTTTGTTTAGAAGTTTCTTCCCCATCCTCCAAGACTAGGGGGAGGATGGCCAATTCTAACAACATATCATCCTTTTTTTTATATAGGTTTTCTTGAACGTCAGTTTCTGGTAGTGACCTAGTCTAACACCTGATGCATTTGGATGACCAGGTCATTAGGAGTTTTGTAGAAGTCATCACTTTCTCTCTTGTACAGGACCAAAGTGCTTGGACATTTACCAGGATTGTAAACTAGCCATTTTGGTTACAGGGACTTCCTCCCACCTAACAATAAGTTTCCTAATTATACAAACCTGAGTCCAAGGTGGATGTAATTCGTCGGGACACACAAACTTTCGTATTACTTGTCAAATTGATTTTATTCATGGGAAAGTTGTTTATCTTGGCTTGAATTATATGAAGCTAGTTTTATGATTTAAGAAAATTATTTAGTGTTACTGCTGGCTGGGAAGCAAACACAGGGCTGACACTTTGTCTTAAGGTAAGCTGAGGATATGTCAAACAGGTGTTGCAAGGGGTGTAGGGTCCCCGGTAGATAAGTACCGTAGGTAAGAATACAGCTCGTAGGTTAGCTTAGGTGGTGTTCTTGTGTTTGTTTCCCTTTTAATGTGGTTTTTCAGTTATAACTTTTGACATTTAGAATTTTAACAGCCATTTACATTTTTGCTGAAAGCATATTTCTATAGAAGAACTTGGAAATGGCTCTCTAGAAATAGCGACCCTGCCTAGCGGGAAAAGCTTTAGTCGAAGAAGAAGATATTTCTATTAAAGGTGTCAGGTTTGTATAATCAGGAAAAATACAAATTACTTGTAAAATTTGTGATGTTACAGGATTTTATTTTGTTTAGGTAGGAAAAAATATTATTACTGTACTTTTGAAATTCATAGAATGAAATTTAAGATGAATTTATTTAATTCAGGTACTATTTAGGTATGCCCTTGCCATATTCAAGCTCTGCGAAGAAGGAGTGCTTGAGCGCTGCGACTATATGGAAATTTTCTCATTTCTACGCTCCGTTCCAGAACCCATCACAGATATTCCCAGACTTCAAGAGGTAAGAAAACATTTTAATGTCATTGTGAAGATTTTTTTTAGCTTTAGATTGTTATATAGAAATTATTCTTTTGGTGTAACTCTTCATGCTTTCTATGTGCTAAAGAATATGGGAAATGCCCATATAATTTATTTTTTATAACGTACTTTATGGTGTAGGAAAAATACCAGGTACGTATTTAACTGGCTCCACAAGGCACTAGAAGAGTTAGAAGACCCAGGCCAACATGGCTGAGGACTATGAAGCGTGAAGTAGATGATGATGAATGGAGAAGTTTTGATTTAAAATCTCAAGATAGAGACTGGCAAAATCTAACCAAGGCTCTTTGTATCAATAAGTGTAGGAGGAGATGATGATGATGATGATTATGATAGTTATTACTAACTAAAAGGAATGTTTAGGGGGATTATTTGTGTACTAAAAGGATAATACAACATAGTTGTTTATGATACGGGAGTATTCTATATATTTGTTCATAGCAATAATTTTACATCAGCTTCATTGTCAATACAGTGGGATGAGAAGTAAAGCCTTTTTCATTCTTATAGTATTTTCAAATCTTCCATCAGCTTCAATCTCATTTTTCATTGATTGCTCATACAAAGCTGATAATCATAGAATGCCTTATTTCTATATTATGGATTCCAAGTTACATGACCTTGTCCAAATCAGGAAAGAAGAGAATTTATCTCCTAGATGTCACCGTGGATCTTGTACTTCCTTGCAAATTTGCATTTTCAACAATCCCTTTGTCACCCTGACCCCAGGCATTCAGCCTTTAGTGTTATTCAATTTGTGCCATTCATTAATATGAATTGATAGCTTATTTTGTGATATACTTTGCATTTAATCCTACACTTATCCAAACCTTTCATCCATTGAAAAAGGGAAGTGTCTTCCACAGAGCTGGAATGACCATTGAAATTATCAATGAGGTGTAGTAGTTAAGAACAAGTGGTAAGCACGGGTGAGTAGCCCCATTCACTCTCATGTCAAGTATTCTTCACTTTTGTCATTGGCCATAACGAGTATGGTGGGACTGTTGCATCCTATCCAAGGCTGTTCAATTTTTTTTAAAATAATTTTTAGTTGTTTGAGTAGTTGATATTGGCTTCGTGTTCATAATGGAACAAAGCAGGAATGCAAGGGTATGTTGGACAGTATATCGGTTTATGGCTAGACTGGCAATAGATCCACTTACTCTGTGACTTAGGGTCATGACTGCTCACAATTATTCCCTTTTATCAAGTGTACAGTAGAATCATTGTCTCCCGTAAAGGTGTGTGGGTTCTTTGAGGAGCGGGAAAGCTAAGTCTTGTCCATCATTCTTGACAATGCCCACCACTATAATGTTGGAGACCCTGTCTAGCACTTTGCACTTCTCAACGAGTTTGCCGTTTGCTGAAGCTTCTGTGTGTACAACTGTCTTTGGGCCCAGGCAGTATGTTTCAGGAGCAGGGAGAACTCAGATATGCGTTGGGGAGTTTTTGCAGGTTGGAGTGAGGTCATCAATGCACTCTATCATACAGACCGCTGCCAACGAGTGACCTAAAAAAGGCTTGCAAAAGTTTTCCTAGGTCTTGCATACCCTCATTTTTGTAAAGAATTTTTTTTTTCTTTCCTGGTTTGGCAAATCCTTCACAGCTGAGAAAGGGAGAATGATCATGAGAAAGAGGTAGTTAGTGAAAGGGTTTTCTGTAGCGAGTGAGATTCTTGGAATAATTGAATCAGTCACAATGTTAGGCAATTGATTTTTTTTACTGATCGCAGTATATTTTTGCAGGAGAAAAGGCTTTAAAACTAAATGGGGAGTACAATTAGTTGCTTCTCTTTGCACTTGAGATAATACTTTATTGAATCTGTCTATAAGAAATTGTGAAAACTGTGAGTTATAAGTCGTGCAGGAGGAGGCAACTTCTAACGACTTATAAGAATTAACAGAATCAGAATCTACCGTATTTGGAAACCTTTCAGAAATAAGTTTCCTTAACATTTGAAAAGGCGATACTGTATCTCAAGAGTCGAGCTCTTCTGTATTATCTTCATATTCTTCTTCATTGTCTGATACATTCTCTAAAAGTTATCTACTGTGCAGGCCTTCCCTTTTGTTTACATTGTATAGTAACCTTTGTACATGGGCTAGACAAGGGATTAATTTCAATAGTTAAAGCACTAGCACGTATTTACACTGTTAGTGAAACCTCTTAATGGGTTAGTGGCCAAGCCTACATTAGACTGATGCTCTCTCATCCAAAACATAATGCACTTGATCAGCCTTTGCTGAAACTTTAAAAGATTTATCTTATTTAGATATACAGTACACATACAATATGCCACACCATTAATGTAAGAATAAAGTGGTTGCTCACTAATACTTATTTCAGTGAGGTGCCGTATATTAGGATCCAGGCTGCAAGCTCATTCTTCTACCTCAAAATTCAGTGATCGTAAAGAGCAGAGCGGATCACAGAAATGTGTTGGTTTCGTAGTAGAAGGATCATAAGTAATTTGAGAGTGAGACTTGAGGAGAGGCAAACAACTCCGTCATGTGCTGTGCACCAACAGAACCCTTGCTGACAGAAACTCTAAAAGCACTAGGAAAAACTTAAGGAGTTAGGCTAGTGTTCAAAATGGCCCAGGTTAGGCTAGAATCTCTGCCTTTACCCGAAGACTCTTGTAATCTTCTTAGTTTTAATAAATGAAGCCAAAGAAGAAAAGAGCTTATGAAATTCTTTACTATCAAAGCCTGAAAGGTTTTCAATAGCTAGAGTGGCAGTATCATCATCTCCACTGTAATTAAATAGCATAGTCTAATCTGAATTTTCCCTAAAAACATTAGCTTCCTTTTACATTTGGAATTCATAATCTAGTCAACTACTGTTTGAATATACCTGTGCATAAGGGGAATTACTAATTCCTGATGAAGATATCCCGTATGATCACTAATAAACTAAATCATTCAAAGTACACAATTTAGAGGAAGCAAGTGTCAACCCAATAAGGCATGGTTGACAAGAGACTTGAAAGACAAAGCATATGCTGAGTAAACAAGGTTGAAGTTATTGCCACTAACCTATAGCTTGTCTCAATACTGTGTTAGAGGCCTCGGCCTGTTAAAATGAAAGAAAATGGGTAATTTTTATTAATAAGGTAAATGCTGATATAAACCAGGCTTTGAGATAGAAGCATGATGAACATCAGGGGAGTTTCACCGAAATAATAATAGATCTTAGCATTAAAATCTTGTTATTTCTGCTATTGTTGCAGATGTTGTCTGTCATAGGTCTTTTTGTTGTTTTTGTAATTAAGTAATAGTAAATAAATAAATTAATTGCTAAGCTACAACCCTAGTTGGAAAAGCAGGATGCTATAAGCCCAGGGGCCCCAACAGGGAAAATAGCCTAGTGAGGAAAGGAAGCAACGAAAAATGAAATATTTTAAGAACAATAACAACATTGAAATAAATATTTCCTATATAAACTTTTCATACTTTGACAAAACAAGAGGGAAAAAAATTAGATAATTTAGTGTGCCTGAGTGTACCCTCAAGCAAGAGAACTCTAACCCAAGACAGTGGAATACCATGGTACAGAGACTGTGGCACTACCCAAGACTAGAGAACAATGGTTTGATTTTGGAGTGTCCTTCTCCTAGAAGAGCTGCTTACCATAGCTAAAGAGTCTCTTCTACCCTTACCAAGAGGAAAGTAGCCACTGAACAATTATAGTGCAGTAGTTAACCCCTGGGCTGAAGAAAAATTATTTGGTTATCTCAGTGTTGTCAAGTATATGAGGACAAAGGAGAATTTGTAAGAATAGGCCAGACTATTTGGTGTATGTTTAGGCAAAGGGAAAGAACCGTGACCAGAGAGAAGGATCCAATGTAGTACTGTCTGGCCAATCAAAGGACCTAGTAACTCTAGCGGTAGTATCTCAACGGGAGGCTGGTGCCCTGGCCAACCTACTTTTCTTATCCTTCTCCCATATCTCTGTACGTAAGGCTAGCTGTGGCTTTTTGAAAGTTACATGGGGATAGCAGTCTAGCTTTTCTCCTCTTTTTTGTGGAGATATTGTTTCTGAAGGCAACTTTGGTAACTGAATCATGACCACCTCAGAGCCTTTGACAGGGCAGCTGCTTTACAACTATCTAGTCTAAAAGTTGGTATATTTGATAGTTTTTGCCTCACCTTTTATTACTACTCATACTTATTGAAGGAGGCTATCTAATATATTTTTTTTTTTTTTTGGTAAAATCCAGCATCCTGATTTCTTTCTTATTTAGTCATCTAAACTAGTAGGCTACCATGTTTACTTTGTGAATTGTTTTTGTAGTAAAAACATCCATCTTTGTGATTCATTTTTAGCAAATTCTCTTTCATATGTACAGTAGTTCCAAAAATACTTTTTTATCTTTTATTCATTTGAATTTTTTTTTATGAAAGCAACATCTTTCAGATGAGTTTATTTGGAAGTATTAATACTTATGTGATGATATAGTACCTTTTCCATCTTCTCAATTAACTGTAGAAAGGTTTTTTTATAATGCAAATAAAATCATGAAAATGAAAGACACTTTATTGCTCCTGCTTCTGACATATCAATATTTATTAATTAAATATAAACGATAATTTTAGACATATGTCAAGAACATGTTTGGAGCATTTAAAACACTGGTTTCTACAGAATGTATGGAGATAAAGCAAATGTTTACTATTAAACCAACCAGAGCCACTTTATACAAGTCTAACAGGTGCTGACTATAAAATGCTCCTACACTATGTCAGAAAAAAACCTTGCAAATTTATAGAATTGCTGAAGTACATTAGAGTAAGAATATAATTAACTGGAAATTTAAAGGCCCGTCAGGCTATGCAAGACAAATGCATTGAGGAATATTCTTCCATAACCTCCATGCTAATTTGGTGTGTTTTATTATTTGGTGTACTTTTCTCGGTAAATATTTTGCACAGTTTCTTTGGAAGACAAACCTATGATGTAAATGGTTTCAGTCAAGTAATTTCCATTTGTGCTATAATTAGAGTGATAAGACTTCAATAGGGAAAGTTGGTAGAACTGATGGATTCCTCCATACAGTGATATATATTAATTTTTCTTTTGCAAGATTTTAATAGACACCTGTGATGGAACTTATAACGAAACTTGTTGTTATCACAACTTTTATTCAATCCTCTTGAAGAATACAGTAATAACTATTAACCATCAGACAGAATGATGCCTTTGTGCAGTCTAGTTTATTAGGGTAAATATGAACATCTCTTTGACATAATGTTTGTATTCTATCAAACACATTCTGGATCTATGCAGACAAGAGTAGCACAAAAAACCTGTAACCATCATTCTCACATACTGGTTTGGTTTTAAATGAGAGGGAAAGAGAGCAAAGAATAAAGAATAGTAGTGAATACTGCCATAGCATCTTTAAAGGGATTATAATTGTTTTCCTTTCAGAATTATTTAAGGAATATTGAGTCATGTCACTTGAATATTCCTGCAGTATTTTCATATTTTTTTTACTCTGTGTTTTATTATTAGGCAAATGTAAGTAAGAATATAATTTCCTCCTCATGTGTTTGCAACCTTGATCAGTAAGAATGACAGTTAAAAGCATCAGGATTATTGTATGTATACATTATATGTAATGAGAGTTTGACATAATGAGCAGATGACCCAAGAACTGCATGGAAAGTAGACTGAAGCATTACACTCGATACACTCTGAATTCAAAATTCATTTGTCAAAATCTGAAACATAGGTAATAAACTTTGTTTGTGTTAAAATATATGACATTATAACTAAGGTGATAGAAATTGAAAATATATGTTAGATTTAGTCTCGATTTTGGTAATTTCATAGCATCCTACATTTTATGCACATATTTTTGTATTCAAGTTATGATGTGATATACATGTACAGTATGTTGGTTGCATGCCAAAGATTATGTTGGGTATGTCTAGCTGGTTTTGTCCCAGGTGTCTTGTTTTCTTGTATAAATTTCTTATGAAATGCCTACAAAGTTAAAAGAAATTAAAGTTCTAATGTAAATCCTTATACAAGTCACAACTGAGTATCTGTATAAAAAATACAGTATTCAAAAGTCACTGGCTTAAACTGACTGACCTCACAACCAGTATGATTGTGTCATCACACTTTGGAATGTTTTTATTTTCTCTTTAGTGAAGAGAAAAGGATTGAATAATAAAGGTCTCATGCAAGGTTATAAATCTAAACTGTCATTGAAGTCAGCTTTACAAAGAACACACTAATGAATGTCATCTGTGCAGTCTCTTTTACTTTTTTCAGATATTTTTATTACTAATGAAAATCAATCAGTTATTATTAATGATATAATTGTGTGGGTTCTTTTATTGATGGATCTTAATATGTTGTGTTACTGAAAGTTAAAATTATTCAAGTTACCAGTTATAGAAACTGACCAGCTTGAAATGTCAATATAATGTTATAGCATAAAAACAAACTTGGGCAAGTGTGTTTTAATAGCTGTCCATTTCAGAGCATAGGTATCTTAGGGTAATGTAAGTGTAGACAGTTAGCCATAGGGGTAACTAGTGACTCTGTCAGTTATTTTGTCATACTCACAATAAGGGCTATTTGGAATGTTGCTCTAGAGCTGCTCTTATTTCTTGTGATCTGCTTCAATATATATTCACCTGTTGACATTGATATTCTCAGAACTAAAGTTATAGATTACACTGTGTATTAAAAGTTGTTGTATATACATATACATTATACTGTACTGTAGTACCAGAAATTGATGCACATAAATTTTTAAGCCTCATATAATGAAGCAATACTTTATTTAACAACTACTTTGTTAAACCTTGATTTGATGGTTCCGTACTGTTCTTTTTTTTTTTTTTTTTAAGAAACGTAGTTGAGTTCTATATAGATACTCTGAAGCTTTCATATCAATTGCCATTCCATTGAGAACATAAAGTTAATTATGACTCATTGATGCCCTCTTTAGGAGTACAATATTGTGTATTTTACGGACATCTTACATTAAGAAATACGTTCTAGAATATATTTCTATATTTTTAATTATTTATGATTTTCTTATGATAACAAAGAACTATGGATGTTTCAAATTACTAGGATAGTACGGTACTAACTTATGACAATTTTTTTAATAGACTTTCTGACACCTACAAATAGGTTCAAGTAAGTGATTTGTCTACTGATCTGTCATTGATAGTTTTTTATATTAAATAAATAAACTGTGCATCACTTGTTGGTATGGCTTGTTTCTCCTACTAAGTAGTGTATGTGGTGTTATACTGATGATTTTTGGTGTTATAGATTTAAAATAGAACATCAAAGGGTTGCATTGATTGATGTGGCAATATCAAAGAAATTATACATATTTTTTTTCTCTCCAATACACTGAAGTAGTTAATGATTCTAGTAAGGTACTTCTTTCATGTTTACAAAGCACTTGCTGCTGTACAGTTACAATTATTATATGCCACACAATTGTAATTTGAAACTGTGTTCTCGGATAGGTGAAACTTGCAACCCCTTGCTGTTCACAGTTTGAAAAGTGATATCTTAAAATGATAGGGTTTGATACTAAAGATACTGTATATACATATTGCCTCTAAAGGAGGTACATCCAAATCCCCTTAGCATTAATATACTTGTTGATATACTTTCATAATATTTAACAACTATATTATAGCCTTACTCTTTTTTTCAAGCAAAGCTTTACCAAGTGTTAGTTGCACTATCTTTTTTGGCATGTCTTTAGTCAAATGATTTCCTGGTGCAGTTTCTCCTACCTATATGGATTGTGAAATTTGATGTATTGTACTTACATTCCAGTACTGTACTATGGAGAGAAAATTTTGATCTTTTTAAAGTCTGGTAGTGTCAAGGTCTTCCTAACTAACTCTTCAGATTGTATTGTAATGGTAAGGGATCATTAAGGTTTTATTTGTTTCATGGAATGGTAACAGTTTTATATTATCATTTGTTAAACATGTAGAACAAGAGTTATTTTCACTTGTAATTAACCTTTTTTTCTTATCAGTCATATGCTCAACATGATTGGAGCTTTTTTATATTCCCTTGATGTTATCAGTTATTTAAAACTCCATCTCACAGATTCTTGGCAATAACAGCATGATGGAGAGCCTTGTTTCGTTTTTCACGCCTTTCCCTCTTTTCCTTGGCCTTGTCTTTGCCCTTCTCCTTGCGCGCCGATTTCTTCCATCCGTGTTTCTTTGGGCTGTACTTCTTAGGGGGCTTGTGAGCCTTGGCTTTAGAGGAAGAGGGTCTTTGATGCACGGTTGAGGTGTTTGTTTTGAGAGCAGTGGTTGGGGTTGGCTTATGGTGGGGCTTGTTGATCTTGTGCACCTTTGGGGGTCTGGGAGTGACGTGGATTAACCTCTCGGACTCCATGGGAATACCATCCTGCACAAGATAAATGTCATTTATTAGAAATTATCGTTCATGATAGTGTGAACCTCATATATTTTCTACAACACTGAAGTAGGAAAGTTTATTGATAGGACAATTCTACACCAAACTTAGATAGATGAACTGTTGTATACAACTTGACTCAAAGATCCTCCCAGAATGATATGTAATTTCTTTTTCATCATACAGTAATACATTCATAAAGTTGAAGAAAAGAGTTGTCTATGATAAGATCAAAGAAAAGCAGCTGAAAATACAATGAATATTTTACAGATAAACATATGTCACTTTACAAGTTTATTTTAATGTACTGTATTTCTTCAAAGAAAATGAACGTTGTCAGAGTAGCATAATAATTTTTTTGCAAGTTTAATAGATTTGCCAAAACCAGGAAAGTGACATTTGCTTCAGTATCAACTAATACACAAGAAATATACAAAAACTCCAAAAAGCACAGAAAAAAAATCTGTACTGTTCACGCAGTAAGAAAGCACAAAAAATACATTTTGAAAAAAGAACATCTGGAAGAGATTGCATTCAGGCAACCGTCTAGATCCTACAGATGAGTGATATTTAGGGCTGTTGCTGGGGAAATAAACATCATGCTGATGATGTTGACAGATTTTTGAGTAATGCCATAAATTTTACCCATCTAAGGACAGATGCCGCTCACATGAATACACCCAAATCAGGCGATATGAAGCAAGTGAGGAAACACTGTAAACAAAAATAAGATCATTTGAGGAAGGCACCACAAACATAATAGCAACACGACTGGCACTGTAACAGCACATGATAGCCCTTAAATGCTTCCTCTACCTTGGTGATATTTTTGGTCTGGCTGGTTGCCTGTGTGCTAGAGTTGAGGTTAGCAGAGACCTGAGGCGTTCGGTTGGTGAGGATGTGAGAGGGTACATCCCCTCCACTAGGCATCCGGTTAGTAATAAGATGACTCCCTGTTACTTCGGCTTTCTGCTGCTGCTATGAGAGGATTTTGAATTAGGTTATCGGGTGATTCTGTCATTGAGAACATAAGCATGAAAGCTAATATGATTCTTTCATGATGCATTTTATTTGATATTTTGTCACTGTGTGGTAAGGATAAGAATGACGTTCATAATTTTTTATACATCCTACTAAAGGTAATATTAGAGGTGTGTTTTTATGTATTTGAAAGTGTAGCTTTAATTCAGTCACATTCACTACTGTAATTATGCTTTAATCCAAGAATACCTTGCATGTAGGGTTTAATGAATGTTTAAAATAAATCTAATGAATTTGAACACTACACTATATAATTTAAGTAGCAGGGTTTTAAGATATATGGTTTAATGATAAACCAAAAGTGTCTCTTAAGAGGTTTAATTGTTGAATAGTTAGATTTAATTATGATATTTTACTATTTAGTTTGTAGACAGTTCAAAATCTTCGTGATATAGAATTCATAGAGATGAATTTCCAGTTGGTATGATATCACAGTGGGTGTTCACACTTACATACATTCATAATTTGCCCAAAGCTATGTTCTTGGAGTGTGCACCTTTTACATTGGGTGGTACAAATTTAAGGCTTATAGAGAATATTAATAGTATTTCAAACAAGATGAATTATAATTAAAGATGGGATGGATTAAGTTATTAGTATATATATATATATATATTATATATGTATATATATATATATATATATATATATATATATATATATATATATATATATATATTTAATTATTGATAATTTTAGACACATACTTTCCATAGTTAAAAGTACTTTAACATAAAAGACAACTATTTTTCATGAATTCCCTTTTGGAGTAGTAATGCCTGCAAAATGCATACAGCTGAATTTTTAGTATTTATTGTTAGAATCCTTGTGTACCTTGAAAAGTAAGCTAATTTAGTGTCGAATCACCTGGACTGTTCAAGATCTGTCAGTGAAGCAGTGTACATGTAGATGTAAGGTACAGTAGTACACTGTATAACTGAATGAATTAGACTGTTTCAACTTATTTAGATTTTTGTTTTAATGTTGGTGCTAAGAGTTTTTTATTGGCAAAACTTCCTATCATTTCTATACTGGATTACCTGTTGGGTAGAGTAAGATGTGTTCACTAGGCTTTAGAGGTTGTGTAATGATACTTTTTTTGTGATACATATTTTAACTCATTGATTCAGTTAAACTTTCTAAAAGTTATAAGTCCTTTTAAGTCTCATTCCATTTTACTAGGTAATCTTTTAAAAAATAATTTATCTAGATTTTTTGTGGTAATCCTGAGAAATTTGATTTTTATTTTTTCTTCAGTAGAAATATAGAAATTTTTTAATGTATGAAATTCTATCCAAAGCTTTATCAATCTATTTCACAAATATCACTCTCATTTGTTTCAGATTTTTGTCAGTAATCACCTTATCGCTTTTGGTAATTGGCATATGATATTGTAGGTTATACAAGCTTTCCTTAAAATAACATGTTATAAAGATACTAATTCGATAATTTATATAAATGTTGACAAGTCACGTTATTTATAATTGCATGAACTTCCACTGGATCCTTATTCATACTGCTAATTTGCATACACTATGTATTTGAATTTTAGTCTGTTAAGCTCTTAATTAGAAGATATTTTTCGTGCATAACCTGACCCTATAGAGGTTGAAGTAGCTTCTTTGCATCTTTATTGCCCTCTTTTGATTTTCTTTTAGATTTTCTTATGTGGTGTGAGGTATCACAATCATCTTTTTTGTGGAATTGGAGTTTGTGTTTAAGGATTTGGTAAAATTAGGTTAGGTTAAAGTATATCTCCGTTGCAGTTTTCATTTCCGGTCTTGTATAACCATCGTGATAAGTTTTTTATAATTAAAAAAAAAAAAATTCAGTTTACTATTGTGTCAAAGTAATTTTTCTGCTGTATTTTCAACTATAACAATTTGATAGCCATGGATCATGTTTAGGTATTTTGACAGTAGCAGAAAACCTTCTGGTGATCAAATGCATTGTTAAAGTATCCCTCCTGATATGAAAAAAATCAAAGTACCTTAATGTAACATATGTTAATAAAGTAGGATAAAACCATAATAGAAAAGGCAAAGGGATAAAAACTTAGCGTAAAATCTATTCTTAACGTGTAAAAAGTTACTGAGAAATTTTGATTAAAACTAAATGTAAATTCAGGGGATGATTAAGATTGTATTTCTGAAATTATTATTAAGAGAAAAAGTAATATAATCAGGAAATATATTTCAAGCAAGAAAATACAGACTTTACATTAAAATTTTACTCAGTATGAGACAAATAAAAGGGAACATAAAATGACCATATATGAAAAAATAGCAAAGGGTGAATATTATGTGTGTGATTTTATATATCCAACCAATTATAAATAAGGGTCAAATGTAGATTCAGGTAAGGATTTTAAAAGGCAAAGATGCTTATTGAAAAAGAAATGAAGCAAAGTTGTTTATAAGTATTGATGCATTTGTCTCCATCTTCTCAGTGGAACACTGACCATAAATTCTATAATGTTTCATTTCATGTCGTCCTTAATTTTACTTTGTCTATTATGAATTTAGTTAATTGCTTAAAGTGTATTTTCCAGTATTTTCCAGTCAAAAGTAACAAATTGGTTTCAGAATTCCGTTTTTGGAAAATTCATTTGCATAAAAGGTTTGGAGAAGGAAGACTTTGATGAAATTTCACTTCTTATATACAAAATATTAACTATTGATAAAGATGATTAAGAAATATTATTAGGTATCGAACATGCTAAATTTATATAACGATACCTGCATTGTAATATTTGTTTTTATGTTTTTGTAATAAGATAGCAATAATTAATTTACTGACTGATGTTAGCCTGAATAATTATTTTTAATTTCATAAATAGGGATGACCATGGATAGCGTAGAATTATATTTTTTATTAAAGAATATTTTTATATACATATCAATAATAGAAAAGTTATAAGGTCATTGGTGTAACCGAGTGTGAGAACAAATTACCAAACAGGACCTTCTTCAGCCTTGGTGATATGTCAAAACAAGAAAAGGTGGTAACATGACTCCCTCCCAATCTCTCTTTCACAATAAGGAGTCTATAGAACTTGTCCAACATGAAGGCTGACTCATCTTAAAAGGCTTTTTTATATATATGAGGTTTTATTTTAGGTGGAAGAAACTAAGATGGCTATCCTACCCCAAATCTGACCAGTCCTAATGAGAAACAAAATACATGAACTTTATTTGGCCAAACCTTCCATTTAAAAAGGGAATATGTTTTCATACTCAGAAAGGAAGTTTCTCATTCTAGAGGGCCATTATATGTTATGATTTTAGTATGAATGAGTTGCTGATAATTTAACAAAATGATAAGGATACTTTAATAATAATAATAATAACAATGATAATGATGATAATAATAATTATAAGAGGCAAAATTACACATAAATCCTTGGGAAAGTTTAGAATCTGCTCTTCACAGGACTGACTTTATTGAAAAGAATACATTAATCAAGTTTAAACTATGTTAAAGAGCATGGTATATTACTTCATTTAAACTTTGCATTTCTACTGAAATTTTTAATAAGCTTATAATATTCATATAATCTTCAGATTTTCAATTTACTCAGTTGTTTTTATGAATTTGCAGTTTACATGATAAGACTACATTAATGTACTTTGTAAAGACAAACCCTTTTATATCAAATCTAATTTTATGAATTGTTGAAGAATCAAGGAAGATATAAACTAAATAACCTTTTATTAGTATTTTGTAATAGAATTTTGGGAGGTAGGTATTACACTCACTGTTTTATTAGTAATAAGTATAAGTGTTTCTTGGCGAATGCTTCAACAGAGATCTGTAATGAATTTGTAAGTACAGTAATGGAGTAATTGGAGTGTAAGTCTGAATTCTAGTAAAAGAGATTTTTTTTTCAGTCCTCCCACCTAGTAACTAGTTGCATATATGCAATGCTATACTTAGTGAATTTGAATATCCTTCAGTTTTTGTAGTTACCTTTGACTTAGCTTATTTCAATTCACTTGAAAATACACCATTTAATTCTGCTAGAAAGCTAAGAGTAGTTTACAAGGCTTTGTATATCTCCCGATGTATCTGCAGAGTTTATATGTGAATGGCTAATCCTATACATCTTTCATAGTATAAGATTAACTGGATTTTTGTTTTCATAGCTGGAAACCAGCAGCTTGTTTGAAGTGAGAACTTCTGCTATCACTTCTCACTCTGCTGAGCGTTAGCATACACATTTTGTTAAGGCATTATAATACAACAGTGTTCCCTATAAGAGGTCATTAAATTCTTGATGGCTAAATAATCATCCTGGAGGTGGTATTGATGCTGGTTCTTGGAAATTAATCGGGGATTTAATGAAACTTCATAGTGCCATGCATCAGGGGCTTAGTCATACAATACTGAAGTATGTTACTCGCTATTATATTGTCTTTTTTTGTGTGTATTTGTTTATATTGTTATATTATATTGTTAATCTTTTATAATATTTTTAAATTTGGCAATATATTTCAAGAGATCTTGATGTACTTATGATGAAATTTTAAGCTTGTTCAATATTTTGGATGTTGCTGATAATTTAACAAAATGATAAGGATACTTTAATAATAATAATAATAACAATGATAATGATGATAATAATAATTATAATCATTATATAAAGTAAGAGTCCCTCAGTTTGGATGTTAATTTTTGTATTTTAATCTTACATATTCTTAGAATTTTCAAGATATTCTACACAAAACTCCATCCTCAGTGGTGGAAATTAAGTGTTTGAAGGTATATGATTCTGAGTAGAACATTCTTTCTTAAACTTTGAGTGATATCTGCTATAAGTTTGGCTTAGCTAGACTATTGTTGGCAGTTGAATAATTTGATTTACTGTCCTATACTTTAAAAATACCAAAATATTGAACTGAATTACTGACTTGACAATTAAGAGATTAGTAGAAGGAGCCTTAATGGATAGAATCCCAGCTTTTTTTAGAAATAAATCTTCTGAATTGAAGGTTGAAAGCCAAGTCTGTCATCATTTTAAGAAGTGTTATCCAGGAATAGGTTTTGATTAATTCTTATAACAGACTAAGTTTCAGGGGTGTACTTGTGCAAAAAGATAATCCCAGGATATTTGGTGTTGAGGAGAGGGGGGGGGTATATAAAAAACAGACATCTCTAATGCGCAATTCTTTACAATAATTGAAAATAAGATTGTATATATGAAAGATAGTAATACAGAAAATGTCTCAAAATATGGGATATTTTAGTTTCCATCATGCAAATGATATCATGGTTTATATAACTTTAAACAAAAATAGTGTAATACTTTTTTATTATCTATTTTTCGATAGCTGAGGAAAATTATTTTTTACCATTTTGTTGTAGGATATTTCTAAAAGAAAATGACTAAGTTAGTAAGAACTATAATCAGTACATTTTACTGATAGTAAGAACTATAATCAGTACATTTTACTGAAAAGGAACATTTTAATGCAAAGTAAGTTTGAATTGAAACATTAAATGGTTTGTTCTTTAGATGTGTAACTGGACATTGACAGAACAAGTAATATTCAACTGCTTCTAGTAATTTTTTTTTTTTAAGTTAAGTAGTGCATTTTACCTATAATCACCTTGATACAAAGTATGAATTTTCCGTTTGTCTTGTATTGGTAAACCTAATAGAAATAGGGATAGTTTTTGGGTAATTCTTCAAATAGGTGATAGTTTCAGAACTGGCAACAATTTGATGCAGCTTAATGACTATTGTTATGCAGAGGAACTTTAATTAATGTAATAATGACCAAAGTTCTATCCAAACTTTAATTCAACTTGGAACATAGTTTTTGTAATGATAGTTTTTGCATTATGAAAAATGCAGTTTAGAGTTTGTGTTGTTGAGAGATGGATGTATTTAGTACTACTGTATATCTTTTTAGCAAATGTTGAAAGATTTATATTTTCTGCCTATTATTTCTATGAACCTCCCATGATGTTCATATTGCTACTTCTTTAGAAGCTCGTTTTTTGGCGTTTACCCACAAAATGTATGTCAAATTTTCACATTTCCTTTCCTTTTAAAAGGTACAAACTGAATAAATCCAGTGGCTAATGGTAAATAATATGCTAGGAGTAACCCATTCTTCAATTTTCTCCGTTGCGTGAATTCATCAACACTTTTATCACCCTTCCAGATTTGGATAATTTTTTGTTGTATAATAATTCAATATTTATTCGCTTGGTTAGCATTTCGGCATAGTGAATGCACTGGGCTTGAGGAGCACGATATCTCACGACTCCTCTCAAGAATTATTTTTCAAGTTAGTGTTTATAGAACTAGAGAGTATACACTGCACAGCGGTAAATCTTCTATTTTATAAACAAAATAACTGCTGTTCATCGCTTATAATGGAGGAGTCAAGGAATTACAGAGAGAATTATTATTCTTTATGGAGTTGATAGCAATATAACACACAATTGCTCATTCACCAGCCAAGTTAGTGATCTACCTATTTAGGTTTTAGCTTATTTAAATTTGTTATTCTCAAAGGTCAGTGAGCCTTCTCTTGTGGATGGTAAGTCTGTCTTGCCTGCGCGGTTGCTTACACTAATCTAACTTCCATAGTTGGGTCTAGTGGTAATCATTACATAGCATTCCTTCTTTAAGGGTTCTGAATGTTCACTGTGCCTTACAAAGTTGAGTTCTGCCCTTATGAGTTGATTTCTTGAATTACTGTATTCCTTCTGCAGATCAGCATGAGCGTACTGCAAATAAAGTCCCTCTTTATGACATTTAGATTGAAAGTTCAGAAGACTGAGTTTGGTAGCTGGATCCTTATATCTCTCCTCTCACTGAAGTAAGCTTTTTTTTTTTTTTTTAAATTTACTTTGGTGTGGTAATTTGTTACAAATGTTTTTATTACCCTTACAAGTCTAGCTGTAAAAACTACTGTACTTGAAAAATTATATTGGATTCTTTGTATTTAGTTAAAATCTATAGTTATTAATTTTACAAAGGTTAATCCTCAAATTGAATACATCAGTATCCTTCAGCTTAGGGTTAGAGTTCTCTTGCTTGAGGGTACACTTGGGCGCACTATTCTATCTTATTTCTCTTCCTCTTGGTTTGTTAAAGTGTTTATAGTTTATATAGGAGATATTTATTTTAATGTTGTTGCTCTTCTTAAAATATTTTATTTTTCTTTGTTTCCTTTCCTCACTGAGCTATTTTCCCTGTTGTAGCCCCTGGGCTTATAGCATCCCGCTTTTCCAACTAGGATTGTAGCTTAGCAAGTAATAATAATAATAATAATAATAATAATAATAATAATAATAATAATGCCTCAGGAGGTGCCATTACATATGCTAGACATTTTGGTCATGAGCGTCAACATGTGTTACACTAACTGACATACCAGTTGTAATCAATATCAGCAACAGGACTTAGTGCACAGGAAATCTTACTTCAAAACTAACTTATTACATTTTTAAGACAGTTTTAGATGTGGCTTTTTCATCAAAGTACAGTATTCAGAGACAGCTGTGTCTAAACTATACAGCATATACCTCTCAGTTTGTTAATATTATTGTGAATAAAAATCCTTAACTGGTTATCACTTTTAATAAAAATGGCTACTTGGTTTAAAGTTTCATTAAACAGTTCAATAAGTTTCAACTAAACTCAGTTGTTTGGATGTACAAGTTTAATCAGTTATTTAACCTTATAGAATATGTCATCTTTGAAATCCATCATTACACTAATAAATGAGAATTTTTAATGCAGGGTCTGCAAGATATTTAATGAAGGGTCTTTGTAACAAAAATAGGGGAATTGTTATTGAAATGCTTTACTTGACAGTTAATTCCAGTGTTTCAGAAAGATTTTTTTTAACACAGAAGGTAGACTGTTTTATAGAGGAAATAATGAAAGCACTACCACTCCAGACTTTGTCTTTGTTACAGCTTAACTAGTTTGGCTTTTTTTGTATTTGGATTTTAATGCTTTTAATCTCTTTCTGGGTAGGTCAGAAATCAACTTAATTTTAGATTCAGAATAATATTTCAGGCCTAACCTATCAAGTTTCACCCCTAACCTTAATGGTAAAGTGATAGCTTGGTGTTCTTTGATACCGTTCAGTAATGGCTCTCTTGGTACACAACTGGTAGCAATCACACGCTCTCCAGATTTTTTATACTGTACTGTATACTGCATATTAAGATATTTTCCCCTGGTTTAGTTGATCATTTTGAAGAGTGTTTCAATCTTGATTGCACTCGTAGAAAATTATATTTCAATGGTTACCAATCAAGTTAACAGTTCCAAGTGCAAAATGAAATGCGGTTAGTTCAGTGGAAAAGTCTAGGAAGACTAGGCTAACTGATAATAACAGGAATAATGATGGTTTACTTGTCAGGTTTGGGATGTAGTTTTACATGCGTAGTAGGTTTAATTTTGGATCTTTGGAAAACTTTGCCGTATGCATTTAACAGTTAAATGCATAGTAATCTATAAATTTTCTTATAAGGTAGGTCTTAGGAGTTCAAGTTGTTTGTCTTTGTTTGGCTTCATTCAGAGCTAATATATTTTAAGACTAAGAGGTAGATACAATTTCCTTGTTCAATTCCCCTTATCAGAAACAGATTGTAAGTATGTCATCTGAGAATAGTGGTCCTTTTTGAGTAAGAGACCTTTAGTATAGTTTAAAGAAGCTATGAAAATTTGAGGTAGTGCCCCTAAATCACTAGGTATGATTGGAATGTCAATTTATCCTCTTTCCAAAAGGCATTGTATTTCTGTATTGTAGGTTTTGGGCTCAGAAACTCACCAGGTTTGGAGCCAAATCTTGTATAATACATGTAGATTAAGGGCCTAAATATTAGGAGTAAACTTTCATCTCTTAAATGTTGCAGTAAAAGTTTCTTTAGCAAAGTATTTTAGAGAGCATTCAATAATATACAGTATTGGTTTTGTGTTATATGGACTTTTTTTTTAATCCTCATGCTCTTATTTAGATAATTGAAGCCTAGGTCCTATAGTGGCTGCTGTTGTGGTCTTCTAAATTTTTTTAATGAAATTAATATACAGTTTACTTTTTCCTTATTCCAAATATCATTAGAAAACCATCTGGAGATCTAGCAGGAGATGGTATTTGAGGTCTTCCCAGTAATTTCTAAACCTATTGAGTCTAGAATTATAATTGAGTAATACTGTACATTTGAAATTTTGTTGACCTATCTGTGGCATCCCACCACCATCAGAGTGTGGGAGTCAGCAACAGGAATGCCAGGAAAGGCATTAGAAATATATTTTTTTTTTTTCATTTCTTCACTCACCTGATGTTCATACACATGCCCACCTGCCTCCCCCACTGACTAGTGATGTCAAGGAATAGGGATGCTTGCAACCTCTAAACCAGAATGGGTTACTACTAACCCTATTACATACCATTTACCACCAACCATTAGAATGTCTGATTTCTTTACTGGTGTCTTGTATCTTTTAAAAGGAAGAAAATGGGGAAATTTTCTTTAAATTTTTGGGGTAAGCTTCAATAAAAGGAGCTTCTGTAGAAAATGCAGTATAAACATCAGGTAAATATAGAAATAAAAAATCTTATTAGAATGATGTTTTTGAGATTTGTACAGTCTTCACTATCATGGAATGAGCAATCCAAAGTTAGACAAGTATATGGTGGATCTTCCAGTGTACAGTACTTTTGGATTTGATTGCTTCAAAACTTGACCCATTAAAGATTTTTTTATTGTTTCATCACCTATAAAGATTTGAGGAAGAAGGGACCTTGTACAGTATATTAGTGTGATTATTAGTTCTATGAGTGATGCACAGGATGAATATTTTTGTCATGACATATGTTTTGAAATTATAAAGAAGAATAAGTCTTTCAAGACAATGTGAAAAGTTAGGATTATGAATGAAAAATTGAATTTTGATAATTAAATTCACTATTTTTATACAGTACTCACATGATGTTCTTGATGCTTTTCTATTGAAGCTTGATTTTTTTTTTTATTAACGTATACTTTCAAACTAGAAATTTCCCAATTTCCTTCATTTCAATAGTCTTATGCCTCTAGTACAGTAATAAATTGATCTGGCAGTTAATGGCAATAACTTTGCCTTGCTTACAGTGCAATCCCTGTAATCTCAAAGTCAAAACTAAATTCCAATTCATCTGACATTGCTATTCAGGGGAGAGGAGGGGGCCTAGTACATAAACATCAGGTAAGTAAGAATGATAAATTTGATTGAAATTCTGTTTATTTTTTATAAAACTTCCTTGATGTTCATAACTTGATTCCCACACTTTGATGGAGGTTGGTCAGTGTAAGAAAGAGAAATAAAATGTAGAGATTAAACTAATAAACTTGCCAAGCACCTAAGACTCACCCCTTGGCCTAGTACCACGGTGATTAATCGTCACTAAGTAAGGAATGTTATAACTCTAGCCTCCAGATTGTGAACCAAATACACCTCCCACTCTTATAAATTACCCAACGTGTATTTTTAATTGAAAAAACTACTTTATTACTATAAGTTAATTAGATTTATGCAAAAGAAAATTAGAATTTAAACTACATCAGCCACTACAGGACCTAAAGTTCAGCAGTCTTGATAAAAGCCACAGTTCTCTAAGATAATACTTAACGAAAATTAACTTGATATGCCTTAGAACTGCCGCCAAGATTTTTCCCTAAGAGATGTAGTTACAATTTTTATATGAACCCTGACCTTCAAGAGTTTCATCTGACTTAGATCCACTTCTCTGTGAGTCCCTGTGACCAAACTTTTAAGAAGAAATATAACAGGAATTTAAAAAGAATGACAATTCAGCATCCTAACTCCACAAACAAATTAGGAATTTTTCCCCTAGTATGTTAAAGCTTTTGTAATTCAGTAATGTAACTGGTAGACATTAAAGCTAACAGAAAAAGTCCTAGATGTGAGATCTTTTACAGAAATATCTTTTTAAGATTCAAAATGAGAACCCTTTAAATAATGCAATACTACATCTAAATTCCAATAAATTGTTTCAACAATTGGAGTTTTTTCAATATTAAAAGATCTAAAAACATCCACAATAATACCAGAAGCAGATAATTCCAAATGGATGAGTATGATATTCACCATGGATTTTTAGCCCTTTGTAGCTGAAATGGATAGTTCCCTTTAAAAGAAGAAAAAATGTACAATATTATCTAAACGAATTCTAGTCACTGAAACATTCTTTAATTTACAGAGAAGTAATGAGAACCTTTGCAATACTACATCTAGATTCCAATAAAGTTTTGATAATTGGAGTTTTTTCAATATTAAAAGTTGTAAAAACATCCCGAAGCAGATAATTTTAAATGGTTGAGTATGGTATTCACCATGGATATATAGCCCTTTGTAGCTGAAATGGACAGTTCCCTTTAAAAGAAGAAAAAATGTTAAATTTTATATTATTATCTAAACGAATTATAGTCTGAAAAAAACTCCTTATTTTACACAAAAGTATTTATTCCATTTCCTTTGATACAAATTAATAATACTGTAGATTATTTCTTGGAACCTAAAATAGATAATCTAAATGATTTTGAAAACCCTTTGTCTCAGAGATGGTGGAAAGTTTCCGTCCAGTTAAATGTAATACTTCTGGATTTGGGATTACTGACCTCGAAATCGGTTGCCTAAGAAGATCAGTTTTGTACGGAAGCCTCCTGGAACCTTCCAACAGCAGAGGCACTGATCCGTAAACCCCTCTCTTTTCGGGTAAAAGAGAGCCACTACATTATTCCGGCTCTTTTTAGAAACCGCACTTACATATAACTTTAATCATGGAGAAAGTAGGAAACACATACAGATCCAGATTTAATCATGCCTGTAATGGGATCCATCAACCATGCTAAAAAATTTGTAGCCGGTGAGCAAAACATTTCTCTCTGTTGTTGAGCAATGCAGCAAACATATCTATGTTTGATCTTCCCCATCAATTCCAAATTTATAGACACGAATTGAAATAGAAGGATAAGTCCTTTGCAATTCATCCAAATTATCCTGAAATAAGTTTTGTTAATGATTAGATACTGCATCATAGTTAAGTTCTTATTTGAATTATCCTCCTTTTCCTCTTTCCAGCTTTCCTTTGTGTGCTAGGTAAGGGACTCTTTTCGACAGTAGTGGTACTAAAACCTACGTTATGGGTGCTATTGAAAACTTGAGATTTGCTTGAGGCATTGCCTACATTAGATTATGTTCACTTTCATTTGAGACATGATTCAACCATTCAACTCCCTATGAAGTTTTAAAAGTATTTTCTAAAAATTATTCTTCCTGTTCTGCAGGAACCATGTAATATTTTGTGTCATTAATATAAGTATAAAGTGGTTGATAGTGTCTACTTCAGCGAGGGAAGGAATATTAGGATCCAGTCTACCAGCATGGTCTTCTATCTCAGAATCCAGTGGTCATTAAGAGTAGACCTGGTCAAGTAAATGTCAGGATTTTGCAATAAAAAGACCTGGAGTAACTCAGGAGTGCGATGTTCATGTAGGAGTAATCAACTCTTGTCAGTACCTTCTTCCATACTGAATGGTGCAATAGAACCGTTTGGCAATAGTTGAAGATTTAGCCAAGAGTTATAAATAGGGCATATTATGCTAGAATCAATGCCTTTGCAAGGAGACATACTGGTCTTCTTCGATTCGATTCAACAAATGAAGCAAAAAGGTTGTAGATCATTTGAAGCTCATTACTATCAAACCCTGAAAACTTGTCAATAGCTAGAGGTATTATCACCCTTCTCTCCACTGTGATCAACTAGTCTAGTCTTCTGTGGATTTTCCCCTGAAATAAACATTAACTTCCCTTTACTTTTGGAATTTTCAATGTAAACAATTGAGCTATCTAAACATCTAAACGCCTCTCATTAAGAGAAATAGTAATCCATCACATTCTTCACAAGTATTATTTAAATCACAATATTCAAGCACAATATACAAAGAGAATGAAGATCATGATCTCCCTGTAATAGCTACCTTGAACAAATCACACAGGAATTACTAATATATCCAGAAAAAGACACTTAACAGTAAGAACCTAAATCACAAAACTACTATAACAGGAATTGGCCACAAATCTATACTATCTAACCCGAAGTCAATGAAAGGAGTAGAAAGATAAAAGGCCTACAGAGTACCCAAGCCAAGGTTATTGCCATTAACCATCAGATTATCTACTGAACTAGAACCCTAAGCCTATTGAAAGGGAACAAGATGGGAAATTTCTAGTTTTATGCCATACATTGATATAAAACTTTGCATTAAGACAGAAGTATTAAGAACATCAAAAGGTATTTTTTTAAGAATATTATCAATGTGAGAAAAAATTGGTTAGCTGTAACTAACTTTCATGATCAATTCATGTGGAACAAATTTGTTTAGAGAATATAAAACTAAGATTCATGGAATCTGAACAAATAGGCAGAAGTTATTATCGTTCATATAAAATGTTTAAAGAGTCTGGGATTTTAATTCTTGTCAATATATGTAATGTGTACAGTATATAGTTTGAAGTGTTGACAAATGTCACAAAATAATCTTTAGTGCAGTATGACAGTTCATTGTGACTTTATCTTACTTTACTAAATGTCATATTAAATTTTAGAGTATCTACACATGAAGCTTGATGATAATGATATTTACATGCTTGATCATTTAATTATTACACTGAGGAATTTGCATTTTGTAGACATTTTACCATATATAAAGCTAATGAAACCTTTTTTAACATGTATGTAATAATACATCTTATTTAAGACCGTACTGTAGGCACATTCGACCCTTTCATTTGCTGGTTTGTTAATTATGAGTCTACATTTTTGCAAATACTGTATTAGGAACAGGATATTTCCTCATTTCCTTTGACTTATTTTTGTAATACTTAGTATAGCAGTAAGCTGAAGCTTCTTGCTTCTATAGTTAATGCATTATTAAAAAATCTTCATAATACCAAAGGGTTTTCCATAATGTATAGATTATAGATGCTATCTTTTGCTGATGCAGCTCTGCTTACTAATACTTTATTCATGTTTTGTCTAGTTTTGTCTACTGTGAATGAACAAGGTCTGGAGGATTTCAGTTTTATTCCCAGCAAATGCCAGGGGTCAGAAGTACAAAAATGTATTTTCCATCGCGTACAGTACCTTTTCCACTTTTTAAAGTCTAGTGAATCTAAATAATAACCATGGTGAAATTAATATGGTATAAGGAAGTGTTTTCCTATGGATGAGGAAAATGGTAAAACCAGAAAGGAACTTCTTACCTTATCATCGTGTTGTTTCTTCTGTATGTTGTGTTCTGTAACGTGCTGCAAGTGGAGGTCTTTTTTTATGTCGCGTACAGGGCTTGTACTACTGCTGCTTCCAGAGGTTGTCTTATGCACACCATCACCACGCCTGTGAATGGCTTCGGCTTTCTTATGAACGCTGGATTTGTGTCCCTCTGTTTTGTGTGATGCTGGGTCCAGCTTATGTGTCTTGTGTACTTCATGAATGTCTGTCCGATGGGGTAGATCTGTCTTGTGCGCTATGCTGTGTTCACCTGCAAAGGAAAACATTGCCTGATTACGGTTTTTGGTTTACAAAAAATTGGGGGCAATTTCATGAATAGTTGGGGGTAAAATGATACGCGGATGGATGGCAATACACCGTGATGTAATATTTGGAAAATGCAAGTTATGTAGCTGTGTACAGTGTCAAGATTTGACTGAAACCCTTTAAAATTTCAGTCTGGAATTGATTATGATTAACTTTGGATTTAGGAGAAAAATAGAATATTGATATTAGAATTTCTTATCCCTAGTCTCACTTGACATTCATATTGCTTTTGTCTTTGGAAGCTTGGAATGTCAATGTTACTCTTTAAGATAAAAAAAAATTCCAGTTTTCTTTCCCTCCAGTACACTAATGCCTGTAGTAAAGCAATGAGAACGGAGTCTAACAAAAATATTTCCCTATCCTCTTGGCACCACTAATCATTTGCGAGAAAGGTAGACATATATATGAGCATTAGGTTAATATAGAAATTAGTTAGTCTTTTATTAGAATTATTTATTACTATGAACCTCCCCTGATGTTTTATATTACCGACTCCCAAACTTCACGGGTAGTTGGTAGTCAATACAGGAAAGAGATTAGTTTCAATAATTAATTAAATAATAACCTAGGCATACTCTTAGTCTAGGGTTTTGGGTACCTTAAACTCCAGAGAATATTTTAAAAAAATCTTTATCACCTGATTAATCACTTGTATGATAATAAAACTTAATTACTGTGCTACACATATAATTCTACAAAAACTAATTATATATTTGAAAAGGTTACTAAACTACAACCCAAAAATGTAATTCAACCAAACCAACCACTTGAATTCACTATTCACTTAGACCATATCCCACTAGCCACTATAGATACTAAAGCATTATAATCTTTACACATAAACCAGGACTCCTTAAGATGAAGTTTAGTGATTACAGATTTGGGGCACCATTGAGAAGTGACTAAAACCCTTTTCAAAACATGAGATTTCAGAAAAAGTATTACATATATAACTGCAATTCTTAATTCATGAAGCCTATTTTTCAAAGCTTTCATTAGATTTCTATCATATTATTTTTGAGCTTGGTGATCAAATGGTACTGTCATCTTGAAAGACGATGCATTCTCGAACAGAGGCTGTGTGCATAATAGCACAACAATTAATTTCCTTGGAATTTTCTAAAGGATATCAAACCGCTCTTACTAGTCAAGGGGAACTATTCCCTCAATAAATGACCACCTATAATATCTGTAGAATAGTCCAAATAAAATTGCGTCTTTTGGAATATAATGAAAAAATACTTTATATATTCAGCCTCAAATTAATTATACTCAGAAATCGAGCAAAAAAGTATAAAATCCACATATAATTACTCAAGATTACCCTAAAAGAAATACTTGTAGTTCACTGATTTGTTTTTATGCCAAGGACAACAGGAATACATTTTAAATATGATATTGAGCAAAGGTTTAAAGGTATATGTTCAAAATCTAAAAAATGTAAATAACTGCTGGAAGTCTTTTTGATATTAAGATCTAAGATAAAATCTGCTAAATTGACTGATACGAACATATCCAATCTCGTTCAAACACAGAAATCAGCATCTATTTATATCTTCAGTGCCTAAAATATAATTTTCTGACCATAGAAAGGGAAACATAAAACTTGAAAATATCATTATATCTAGTTCTAGTAACTGATAAAATACTTGACTTACACTAATCAAAATAAACTTGACATTGTTTTTTATTAATATCATCTGTAGGCTATCTTTTGGAACATATAATAGTCACCCCAGAGAACTTGAGAGTCATTTACTTCCAATGATATGTTGAATAGGACTCCATTCATAAGATGTAGCTCGTATGGATTTAGAGAATTTTTCAAAATTGTTTGTCGGAAAGGATTGATACAAGAGGAAGAGAAACAAGATAGAATAGTGTGCCCGAGTGTACCCTCAAGGAAGAGAACTCTAGCCTAAGACAGTGGAAGACCATGGTACTGAGGCTATGGCATTACCCAAGACTAGAGAGCAATGGTTTGAATTTTGGAGTGTCCTTCTCCTAGAAGAGCTGCTTACCATAGCTAAAAAGTCTCTTCTACCCTTACCTAGAGGAAAGTGGTTACTGCATAATGATAGTGCAATAACCCCTTGGGTTAAGAAGAACTGTTTGGTAATCTCAGTGTTGTCAGATGTATGAGGACAGAGGAGAATATGTAAAAAATAGGCCAGTCTATTCGGTGTATTTGTAGGCAAAGGGAAAATGAACCGTAACCAGAGAGAAGGATCCAATGTACTACTGTCTAGCCAGGCTATTTAGTGTATTTTACGATTGCATTTATTTAGACCAAATTATGATAAACTAACCTCTTTATCTTTACCTCTTTATTCCAACTTCTAGTTCAATAACTTTAAAAAGCCAATAGAGAATGATAAAAGTATTGTTAGTATTGTAGGTAGTAGGTCGGCTAAGGCACCGGCCGCCCGTTGAGATACTACCGCTAGAGAGTTATGGGGGTCTTTTGACTGGCCAGACAGTACTACATAGGACCCTTCTCTCTGGTTACGGTTCTTTCCCTTTACCTACACAGACACCGAATAGTCTGGCCTATTCTTTACAGATTCTCCTCTGTCCTCATACATCTGACAACACTGTGATTGCCAAACAATTCTTCTTCACCCAAAGGGTTAACTGCTGCACTGTATTTGTTCAGTGGCTACTTTCCTCTTGGTAAGGGTAGAAGAGACTCTTCAGCTATGTTAAGCAGGAGAAGGACACTCCAAAATCAAACCATTGTTCTCTAGTCTTGGGTAGTGCCATAGCCTCTGTACCATGGGCTTCCACTGTCTTGGGTTAGAGTTCTCTTGCTTGAGTGTACACTCGGGCCCACTATTCTATCTAGTTTCTCTTCCTCTTATGTTGTTGAAGTTTTTATAGTTTATATAGGAAATATTTATTTTAATGTTACTATTCTTAGAATATTTTATTTTTCCTTATTTCCTTTCCTCACTGGGCTATTTTCCCTGTTGGGGCCCCTGGGCTTATAGCATCCTGCTTTTCCAACTAGGGTTGTAGCTTAGCATTTAATAATAATAATAATATAATAATAATAATAATAATAATAATAATCATAATAATACAGTACAGCTATAAACAACTGATTTGGATAACAACTGCTGTTTTTCTTGCATTTCAACTTTCGTATGATAGTAAACAATTACTGTAGTTATTACAAATGACATTGAATAGAATGTGACTGATATTTTATTACATTTTACCTTTGTTCGTTTATAAAAAGGTATATTGTACCAAATTGCACGAAAACTACTTGAAGAATTGGAGGAAAAGGTCATTATCCTTACTGCATGGCCAGTACAGTAGCTGTGTTTAGCCCCTTCCACCAACTGTGCCATCTCTCCCCACACTAGAATTTTGGATACTCCCCATGTAATAAGGATGTGACAGAGTGCACTTCTTCAGAGCGAGGTGTACCTGGGACTCCTGTGATTAACTGTACCCATAGAATAAAGGGATTTTGACGAAGGAAAAATCTATTTCTGGGCGAGAGACCTGTGCCGCCCAGTGAAATACTCCTTTAGGTTAGCAGTTATATACCTTAGAAATTATGCTAAAGGAGCATTTCACTGGGCGGCACAGGTCAGAGCCCAGAAATTGGAACTTATGTATCTATAGAATAATGCCTTATTATACTCACGCCTGTGATGATCCCCGTGGCCCATGCGATTGCTCATCTCATGTTCCTTGGCCCTCTTAATTTGGTGGGCCCTTTTGCCCTCATTATGTGGCTGCAAAGAAAATAGATAATCTTAGGTGTTTGCACTAATAATGAAATACTATTGATAATACAATAATAATGACTATGATCTTTTCAATTTATTTGAGTGTGCTTTTTTAAAGAATAATCTTATAAAAAAAACACCTAATTCTATATGTTATTACATAAATATGAATACTTAGGGTGTAAGAAAACTATAGTACTAATATATTTTAACGTCAAAAATTCTGGAAGCCTTTTAAACAACTGTATAGAATTTAGATGTTTGTTTAAATACTAAACTTCATTCTCACATGTATGAATTTGCAGATGATGAATTTACATAAACTGGAACCTCACTAAATCTGTGAAGTGGTTAGCTTATGCATTACTGATGTGGTTTTTTTTAATGTATAGAATATTTCATAACCTCTGGGAAATTTTGTGTTGCTTTTTAAAAAGATGAGAGGGTAGTTGAGGGATGGTCAATATCACATTGTTCCCTTGTGTTTTTATATGCAGATGTACAATAAACATAAGCTCCTGGATCATTGGGTGCTTGTACCTGTACACAGAAAGAACATCAACACTTTATAATCTTACCATATACTTACTGAGATAGTCTGTCTTATTCACACAATCACACATCTTGAACATTAAAGCCATTTCTTTCCAACTCATCTTTCATTCAATGTAGGTAGTATATTCTTTTTTTCTCCCAACTTCCTCTGAAACCTCCAAATCATAGACGCTTATTTAACAATGGTCCTACTTTTTCTCCTTTGTGGCCAAATACATACGCTAATCTTTTTACAATACCATCTTATCTGTTCATTTGTCACTTTTCAAAACCACAAATACTGTACAGTATAAACAATTTATCTCAACATCAGACACTTTTCATATCCTGTAAACATGCTCCCCTGTTTTTCTTTATCACAAGGTTTGTCATCACATAGTCCATAAAGATTTTGAAGTACCATTGGTCTATAAAACCCTAAACAATTTTGTTTTTTTCAATATCCACATGACATCCCTGTCAGTTTTATTTTAAGTTCTTTTGTGACTCACATATTTACAGATTTTCCCCCTATTCCCAAAATTCCTTCTTGAATTATACTCATCTGTAACCAACATATTTTCTAAACACGCTTTGTTTTTACATTCCATGCTTAACTTCTTGTCTTACTTCTTTAATCAAAACCTTACCATACTCCATCCCTAACGTACTACATTAAGTGATTATATCTTGTGTAACTTACTGTCAACTCTGAGTTTTTTATGCTACAAAAACAACTTTTTTCCACTCCCATTCCTTTGAGACCTTTCCAATGTCCAGAATACTTTGCTCCCCCATGGCCATCCCCCCAAAAATCTGTGAAAGGATTATAGAAGTGTATTTCATAAGTTGTTGTGAACTTGAATAATAAATCACTTAGGGAAAGAAATTAAAATTGTGAGAAACAGATTTGACGTAAAAACCCCATCATAGATGGAAAGACAGATCAGAGTTTGTTTTTGGTTTCATGGATAGAATGGTGATGACATTGCCTGTTTGATATTTTTTATTGATGGAACAGAGAAAGGGTAGTACTTTTAGGTGCAGAGTTATAGGGTAAAAAAGTGGATAATGAATAAAGTTTGAAATTTTTTATCATTGCTGTAGATACACTTCTATTAAGGAATAGTGATGAGAATCTGTATAAGGTAGTGTAAAGGTATAGAAATGTTTGCAAGAAAAGAAAGTTAAGGGTAAATCTCATCAAGAGTAAGAACAAGAGTAAATTTGATGGAAAGCGTTAATATGGAGCAAAATTTGTATTGGAGAAGTTTGAAGTAGTTGATTTTTATTTGTGTTAAGGGTTAGGTATAAAGAAACACGGTAGAATAATGTAGGGGGTAAAACAAAATATTATGTGGTACAAGAAAGGTATGAAGGTATGTTGAAAATAATGAGAACAGGCTTTGAGCGTCCATGGATAATTAGTTTGAAATGTATGAGAGTATAGTTTAGCCACCTCTCCTTTATACACCTCGTACACCTGACAACACTGAGATTACCAAATAATTCTTCCTCACCCAAGGGGTTACTGCTCTTTAATTGTTCAATGGTCACTTTCCTCTTGGTAAGGGTAGAAGAGACTCTTTAGCTATGGTAAGCAGCTCTTCTAGGAGAAGGACACTCCAAAATCAAACCATTGTTCTCTAGTCTTAGGTAATGCCATAACCTCTGTACCATGGTCTTCTACTGTCTTGGGTTAGAGTTCTCTTGCTTGAGGGTACACTCGGGCACACTATTCTATCTTATTTCTCTTCCTGTTAAAGTTTTTTTATAGTTTATAGAGGAGATATTTATTTTAATGTTACTCTTCTTAAAATATTTTATTTTTCCTTGTTTACTTTCCTCAGTGGGCTACTTTTCTTATTAGAGCCCCTGGTTTTATAACATCCTGCTTTTCCAACTAGGGTTGTAGCTTAGCAAGTAATAATGATAATAATAATAAATTGTGGAAATGGATTGAAGCTGAAGGTTGATGGTGTTAAGATATATGTAGTAAAATAAGAATTGAAAGGTTGAGAGATCTGGAGAAACAATTTGATATAACAGATGAAAGGTTTAACCTAAATGGAAGAATTTATCATAGTTTCAAGGTAGTTTGTTTGTATGGAGATAATGGCAGAAGATAGTTTGGCGGAAAGAATGTGTAATTTGAAGATGTTGTGAATATGGAGAAGAGAAAAAACTTAAAATCATTACATACATGAAAAAAGGACTTTATTTTCATTTGACCAAAATGAAGTGTATTAGAAAGGAAGGGCAATGATACTTCTGAAGTGCAAGAGTCTTTGTAAGATAATGGTAAATGGTGCACTATGTGCAAGCAATTTCAGTGAAGCCATCTGTGTAGGTATATGAAGTTGACCCGTGTTAAAATTTTCGGATACACTACAATATATATATGTTTGTATGTAGGTATGCATGTATATACAGTATATATATATATATATATATATATATATATATATATATATATATATATATATATATATATATATATATATGTATATATATATATATATATATATAATTTATATATATATATATATATATATATATATATACTATATATAAATATATATATATATATGTGTATATATATATGTATATATATATATATGTATATATATATATATATATATGCATATATATATATATATATATATATATACATATATATAAGATAAATTTTGCACATTTAGACGTGTTTTACATATTCAAATAAGCCATATACTTTTTATACATTGTCTGGATTCTCTTAAGGACCTCGTGATCAGAGCCCCAGGGGAAATCACACAAAGACAATAGCTTCTGACTATCTGGGAATCGAACCCTGGTCCAGGAAACTTGTATGAACAGGGACATACCACGTGGCCAAGTGGTATGTCACTGTTTATACAAGTTTTCTGGACCAGGGTTTTGATTCCCGGCCAGTCAGAAGCTATTGTCTTTGTATGATTTTGCCTGGGCTCTAATCCCCAGGTGTTAAGAGAATCCAGACATTAATGTATCAAACATATATGGCTTATTTGAATATCTATATATATATATATATATATATATATATATATATATAGATATATATATATATATATATCTATATATATATATATATATATATATATATATACACACATGTGTGTGTATATATATTTCACTTGCATCTGTTTATGGTCTTTCTATGCTAGTTCACACCTGCAAACTTTCTTAGTTCGTCAGTCCATTGTCTTTTCTTCATTCTCCTATTTCTTTGACAATCTCAAGGGATCCGTTCTGTTCTCAATATCCATTTATTATCTTTCATTCACATTATATGTCCTGCCTATATCTATTTCATTTTTTTACATGTTATTAGAATATCCTCTACTTTAGTTTGCTCTTGTATCCATGTTCCTCTTTTTCTGTCTCTCAGTGTTAGCCCCATCATTATTTTTTCTATAGCTCTTTGAGTTGTAACTAGCTCTTGTTCTGATACTTTAGTAGGACTCTGGGATTCTGAAGCATAAGTTAAAGCTGGTAGGACCATTTGATTAAATACTTTTCTTTTTAAAGAAGGTGTCAATTTACTTTTCATAATCTCATTTTGTTTACCAAAAGCTCTCCATTCCATGCTTGTCCTTCTTTTAATTTTGGTTTCATGTCCTGGGGACACACACACACACATATATATATATACAGTATGTATATATATATATATATACATATATATAAATATATATATATATATATATATATATATATATATATATATATATATATATATATATATAGCTATATATACATATATATATGTATATATATATATATATATATATATATATAAATATATATATATAGCTATATATATATATATATATATATATATATTATATATGTATACTGTATATATATTTATAATTATATTTACATATACATACACAGTTTCCCTCAGTATGCCCTTTTCCTGAGAAGAAATAATAACGAGACTAGCACAAAATCAGTCAAGCATTTCACATATACCACATGCACAGTGTACATGTAATTTTTACCCCATTTTAAAGAATTGACAAAAGCATTCATCTTTAGATAGATTCCTTGTCAAAATAAGATGTAAATGTAAAAAAAATATAACCAAGTGTCCATAAAGCATTAATCTAGTGATTCAGTTAGTGATAGTCAACGTTGTTCAAAATAGAGGATTCACAATATTTTGCCCAAAGTTCTCATATAGAGAGCTTTTCCCTCCAAGCAGTAACCCCA